>NW_021703775.1:6032949-6033268 GCF_005190385.1 Monodon monoceros
CCCTAACCCTAACCATGAACCCTAACCCTAACCCTAAACCCTAACCCGAACCCGAACCCTAACCCTAACCCTGAACCCTAACCCTAACCCCTAACCCTAACCCCGTGTCGTGCTGTGGACTGTGAGGACCCTAACCCTAACCCGAACCCTAACCCTAACCCTAAACCCTAACGCCAACCCTAACCCGAACCCTAACCCTAACCCTAAACCCTAACGCCAACCCTAACCCTAACCCTAACCCTAACCCTAACCCCGAACCCTAACCCTAACCCGAACCCTAACCCTAACCCTAACCCTAACCCTAAACCCTAACCCCGAA
>NW_021703775.1:6033668-6119000 GCF_005190385.1 Monodon monoceros
AACCCTAACCCGAACCCTAACCCTAAACCCTAACCCGAACCCGAACCCTAACCCTAACCCTAACCCTAAACCCTAACGCCAACCCTAACCCGAACCCGAACCCGAACCCGAACCTGAACCCTGAACCCTAACCCTAACCCTGAACCCTAACCCGAACCCGAACCCGAACCTGAACCCTGAACCCTGAACCCGAACCCTAACCCCTAACCCCTAACCCTGTGTCGTGCTGTGGACTGAGAGTGAGGACCCTAACCCCTAAACCCTAACCCTGAACCCTAACCCGAACCCGAACCCGAACCTGAACCCTAACCCCTAACCCTAACCCTAACCCTAACCCCAAACCCCAAACCCCAAACCCTAACCCTAACCCTAAACCCTAACCCTAACCCTAACCCTTTGCTGTTGGGCTCAAACATAACCCAGCCTTTCTCGACCACACAGATCTTATCTAATTGTCCCCAAGTCCCTGGCTGCGATCATGAAGGCGGGTGTCTGCTGGCTGGGTTCGGGTGCAGGAAGTGAGCCCACATGCATGGTGTCTTGCTGGCCTGGGTGACTGAGCAGGGAGCGGGCCCCCCAGAAGTTCAGGCCTCAGCCCCCTGGAGTACTGTGGCTCAGGCCTCGGGTCCCCTCTGTCTTGAGAGGCATCTCACCCCCACAGTGGATCTCGGGCTCCTACAGGAAACCGGGGAGGTTGGTAAATGTGTGGCCATGAGAGATTTCCTCATGTGTTGGAGTTTATTTTACTCACGTTCAGTGTTTTTGCTTTTGAACCAGAAGCCCACTGTGAACTGTCATCACAAAGAAGTAACTAACACACAGCGGTGTCCTGTGTGGGGAAGTTCCATCCCTGTAAAGTGGGCAGCAGATCCATGGCCTCAGTGTTCAGGGAGCTGGGTGCTCTCAGTGTCTATGGGCAGCTCCTTCCAGCTCTGTCCCCTGGGAAGTGGGCTCTGTTCCAGCATCCAGTTCTCACCTACCTGTTCTATTTTTTTTTTTTTTTTTTTGTGGTACGCGGGCCTCTCACTGTCGTGGCCTCTCCCGTTGCGGAGCACAGGCTCCGGACGTGCAGTCTCAGCAGCCATGGCTCACGGGCCCAGCTGCTCTGAGACATGTGGGATCCTCCCGGACCGGGGCACAAACCCGTGTCCCCTGCATCGGCAGGCGGACTCTCAACCACTGCGCCACCAGGGAAGCCCTCACCTACGTGTTCTTAATGAGTTCCTTACCACCCAGTGGGTAGGAAGAGCACATTTGTCTTGAGCTGCTGTTTAAAGCCGTGTGTGTGTGCGTGTGTGAGTGTGAGTGTGTGTGTGAGTGAGTGTGTGTGAGTGGTGGTCTCTCTTTGGCTCAGCAGTGAAGCCACAGTGAATCCTTCTTTAACAGATTTCAGTGTCGTTTTGAACTAGACTTTGTCATAGGGAAATAAATCCCATTCAGTGGTGGGAGTTTGATGGCATGGTGTGTTGAGACTTGAACACAGAATGTGAATCTGGTGTGTGCGTGTAGACACTGATTTTCTTCCTAATCTTGTGTCTCAGCTCAGCTGCTAGCCGCTTAAGGTCAAAACCTGTGATGCGATGTCTGCATGCCCCCTGCCCAGCGTGTGATGCAGTGGTGACCCTGGGCAGCTGGACACACAGAGAGGTCAGGGAGCTGAGGGGATGCTAGCCTGTCTAGAAAAACAAAGCAGTACTGCACGTGGCAAATTTAAAGACATTTTGTAAAACAAATATAATGATGTCTCTAAGGAAAGCGAGCTCATGTTATGAAGACAGCTGATGGTACCTATTGATCAGGATCCTTGGGCCTGAAGCTGGTGTCTCGCCCCTGGGGTTCAGGGTGGGGTAGGGATCTGCCCTTTGATCACAGTGGCGACAGCAGCACCCGCTGAAAATATGTGGTTGTCAGCAAAGCAGTGGGAAAGCAGAACCAAACATAAGGTGTGCTATCGGTTTTATTTGAATCTAGTTGAATTGGGTTCGAGGGGAGTTGGGGAGCAAATACCAGGATGTTCAAGGTAAAAAAAAAAAAAAAAAACAGTTAAAAATTGGCGGACGAATAGCCAACATGTGTGGCTGGAAGGTGAGCTGTCCCACAGCTACCAGAGCCCGTTCTGGATGCTTCCGAGTGTGTGGAATAGGCGCCTTTCAAAAATTCACTGTTAAGTCAGTTGTTTATAATTCACGCTACGTTGTCCATCTAATACGTCATTAAGGAAACTTCGGTTTCTGGGAACCCGTGCGGCCGGTGGAAGTGCTGAGCATCGCTGTGCTGGTCAGAGATGTTGGCACATGAGGTGACCAGATAGGAGTGGAAGGTGCCATTTCCCTGAGCACGTTGGTGCTCGAAGGTGAGGCTGCGGAGGAGGAGGAGGTTGGACGCTGGCCTCGTGGCCCTCGGGGTGCATTCCGGAGCCTTGGGGCCAAGGGTGCTGCTGCCCTGTCTGTCTTCACGCGGTCCGTGGTGCCTCCTGTCCTCACGGCAGGTGCAGAGCAGCTCCTGTGCGCACCTGTGGTTAGGGCTGCATTTCAACTCAAACACAGGGAAAAGGAGAAAAGATTTCCGTGGGATTCATAGAGGTGTGTGGCCGAGATTTCTATTGGAGTCGGAGAGCTCAGAGGCATGAGAGGTGGGAGATGGGTTATTATTATTGACGGGGCTCTGGGAGGATGGGTTTCTCCCCTCTGCACTGGGAGGACGTCAGGGTGGGGCTCGTTCATGGCGGGGCTGGCTAGGGAGCGGGAGTCTTTAACAGCCAGACTGAAGGCGGGGAGGCTGCAGTAGAGCCTGCAAAGTGTAGGTAGTAATGACCCAAGAGGAGTTGGTTTTGATGTTTTTAACAAAGTGAAATACGTCTTTGCTTATGCTTTTTTATGCTAATTTCTGTGCTTTTCTTTGATAACTACTTTTTTATTCAAATTATGTTTCCAGGCTTTGCAAAACTTTGAAAGCAATGTTTCTTTGATTGTAGAGGTCTGACAGTTACCTTCAAATTCTACCTGAAGGTTTTCCCCCAAATCAGTTTGTTGTAAACGATTACTCTGGTGTAGCGTTCTTTAAGACTCCTCTAGTCTGATTTCAGTTCCATAAATTTCAAAAATAATGTGTGAGCACTAACTAGACTGCTGACTTGGCTTTTTTTTCCTAATTAAACTTTTAATTTTGAGATCGTTGTAGAGTCACGTGCAGTTGTACAAGAGAGTCCGATGTACCCTTTACTCTTTTGCCCCAGTGTAACACGTTGCAAAACCACAGTGCAGAGCCACAAGAAGGGTATTGGCAAGGATGCAGTCACGAGGCACAACATCTCCACCACCACCAGGATCCCTCCGGTTGCCCTTCTGTAGCCACACCTACCTCCCTTTCCCCCTCCCCCACCCCTGCCCCCTCCCCCCCTTGACAACCACTAATCTGTTCTCCTCTCCATCATTTTGTCCTTTCAAGAATGTTTTATATGGTATATGACCTTTGGGGATTGGCCTTTTAAATTCAACATGGTCACCTGGAGATGCATCCAATTTATTGTGTGTATCAATAGTTTGTTCCTTTTTAGTGCTGAGTACTATTCCATGGTATGGAGGTACCAGTGTTTGATTGACCATTCACCTGTTGAAGGATAGCTGAGTTGTTTCAGTTTGTGGCTATTATAAGTAAAACTGCTGTGAACATTCGTGTATAGGTTTTTGTGACATAATTTTTCATTTCTCTGGGATAAACGCCCAGGAATGCAGTTGCTGGGTCATACTGTATTTGAATGCTTAATTTTTGAAGAAACTGCTTCTTCTAGAGTTTCTGAGAGCTGCTGTACCATTTTATATTCCCACCAGCCATGTGTTAGTGATTCCTTTTTCTGCCTCCTCACTAGCATTTGGAGCTTTCACTGGTCTTTGTTTCAGGCATTTTGCTAGGTGTGCAGTGGTATCTCACTGTGGTCTTAATTTGCATTTGCCTGATGACTAATGACGTTGAACATCTTCTCATATGTTCCTTTTCCACCTCTAGATCCTCTTTGGTGAAATGTCTGTTCCTGTTTCGCTCATTTTTGAATGGGATTGTTTGCGGTTTTTTTTGTTTTGTTTTTTTTTTTACTGTTGAGATTTAAGGGCTCTTTACATATTCTAGATGTGCCAGTCCTTGGTCAGACGTGTGGTTTGTGGATAGTTTCTCCCAGTCTGTAGCTTGTCTTTCCATCCTCGTCGTAGGGTCTTTGCCAAGCAAAGGTTTTAAATTTTGATGAGATTCAGTTTATCAGTTTTTCCAAGATTTACTCCTATGCTCTTTAAGAAGTTTTATAGTTTTTTGTTTCACATTTAAGTGCTAATCCCAAATAAAGGGTGAGGTTTAGGGAAAGGCTCCTTCTTTGTCTGGGGGCGTCCAGTTGTTCGGGTACCATTTGTTGAAAAGATGCCCCACCACATTGCTTTTGTGCCTTGTCAGCTATCACTTGGGTGTGTTTGTGCGGGTCTCTTCCTGGGGCCTCTGGGCTGTGGCACTGATCGGAGTGTCTGCCCCCTCCATGGGAAGACGTTTTAACCTCTCTATGTCTCCTAGCCTACAGTGCCAAGCAGGAGTTTCTGTTCCTGACCGCCGCGCCTGACGCGGGGAGGTCGCTGAGAGAGACGCACTTCCCTGAGGAGCTGAAGGTGGGCACAGCCAGGCCGCGGCACTGACCCCTCTACCCATTCTTCCTTGGCGTCTCCCTCTCACCTACTCACCCCTCTGGCCCCAGCGGGTCCCCCATCACGGGGAACAGCCTCCCCTCCCTCCCTGCCCTCATCAGCTGGTTTCCACCTACTGTCATGCTGAGCTTTAGAGTCGCTGCTTCTGCACCTTTCCGCTTGCTTTTAGTGTCTGGCCGGGGGAGTCATGGTCGGTGGGCCTTGTGCATCATGGGTGCTCTGGAGTGTTGACTGTGTTGAGTTCCCGCCCAGCCGAGAATGAGCTTTGTGATGGGTGGATTGGGGATGTTGGGCGAGTCGGGAGGAAACCAGGGGAAGAGGTCTCTGCCCCCGAATCCTGGGAATCCTGGAACTTTGGAGTTACGGGGCAGCTAGTCCAGCCTCTGGGCAGTGTGGATGAGAGAACTGAGGGTAGGAAGAAAGCTAATCATCCAGGGTCACGGGGCGTTAGCAGCAGGGCCCAGGGCCGCTGACCTCTCCCCGTGCTCACCTTCCTTGACACTCTGACTCCAATTTCTCCCCAGGCTCCTTTTGCACGTAAATTCCTAATCGTCCCCCTGCCAAGGTGAGGGGCGCACTCCTGAGACCCCCTTCTCCCCCTGCTGGCCCCTGTGCCGGGTCTGGATGGAAGGTTCAGGTTGCCCTCGTGCAGGAAGAAATGAGGTGAGGAGAGCCAGCTCTAAAGATGTTTATCAGCCCAGAATTAAACTCAGAGAAGGGACAGTCCTGCCCATGAGCTGCACGTAAGGTCAACAGAAAGAATCCAGCCAAGTCTGGACAGCACAGCCCTGGGTTTCTGACATCACAGCCTTCACCCCGCAGTTCACGCGGATCTTCTCACCTGGTCTCGTGACTCCTCAGAGCAGAACCAGTGCTGATGGGCTCCATCGCCTGCTCACAGCAGCCAAACCACTGGTACCACTGACCTGACGGCCAGGCAGAGCCCCTCTCCTCACCTGAAGCCGCATGTCAGAGAAACGTAATGGTGTGCTTAGCCCTGAGGAAGTGGAATAACGGTGCCTGCTTTTTTAAAACCCACACTCAATGACCTAAGGTGTTTTCTTAAATTAATAAACCAGATACACCAATGTGCCAGGTTATCTTCAAAACAGCCACCGCCTGTGTAGACAGCAAGTTCTTAGGTCCAGGCCACATACTTACACTCAGGTCACATGGAGGGAGAGCGAGGGGGCAGAAGCTGGCCTTCCCTCAGATCGCTGAACGGAGGATATCCTGCCGTTGCCATTGTGCCATCAGCACAGCGACAGGCAGACAGCCCACCCGCCCCCGCGGTTTGTCCAAGCTGAGGATGAGGGGACAGGGTCAGCCGTCTCTGGCTGCACTATGGTCCAGCGCATCCACGCAGCCTGAACCCCGGGCCGCAGCGCTGACTCACGCCCTCCGTCCTGCTGCTTCTGTGGCGACAGCCCCCAGGCTCCGGCCTCCGTGAGTTAATGCCCGGCACGCCCCGTTCTGCTAATGAAGCCCTTGTGCCCGTTTTGTCTCCGTTCCCTGCAGCTGACCGGGAATAGGCTGCCGGGAGGGCGGCTCGTTCAACCCTTGGTCTACATGCAACGCCTGGAGCTCGTCAGAAACGTGTGCAGGGAGGACACCCTGAGGAACCTGTCACACACCGCCGTCTCCAAGTTTGTCCTCGACCGGATATTCGTGTGTGACAAGCACGAGATCCTCTTCTGCCAGACGCCCAAAGTGGGCAACACCCAGTGGAAGAAGGTGCTGATCGTGCTGAACGGTGCGTCCTCGCTGGGCCTCGGGGTCTGCAGGGAGGCTGGCCGGGGCCAGGGCGGGGGAGTGGGGGAGGGCGGCCGAGAGGGGAGCCCGGGCCGGGCCGGTGACTCACAGACAGCGTGCCGGCGTTTCTCCTGTTCGTGTCCGCGTTAGAAGTTGGTGGGGTTCACCCAGGCGCTCCCTACCCACGGTCAGGGCCTCCTGGCTCCCCTAACTCTGCCTGCCCGGTTGGTCCCGTTGCCTCTCTTCAGAGTCCCTGCATTGATTCTTGCGAGTCACTCACTCTGTCCTGGGAGGTCAGGGCTCCACACTGACTGGGCCATCCAGCAGCTATCCTCATGGCTGCCCTCCTGTGCTGAGAAGGACCCACACCCAGACACTGGTGGGTCTGGGGGCCTCCCCACCTGCAGTCGTCCCCATCTTACACTGAGCATCCATATTCGGAGGTTTAATCCGCCTGCTTCAGGAAATCTGGTGTTCACTCGGGAACAAATTAGATCATTGGAGAGTGCCCTCATGCACCACAGGCTTTGACTCCTCACCACTCTTTTCAGACACTGTGTTTGTTTAAACTCCAGTTACTCTGAACTGACCCAGGATAATTATGGGCTCTGCTAAATGCAGATTCAAAAGAAACATAGTTCCCGTAGACAGCCGTGTGACTCCTGGATCAGGAATCAGACCTCGGAGCCCCATGGGACATGGCCCTGGCCTCTCCGTCCCGCGGCCCCCCAGGCCTGCCGCTGCTCTCAGAGGTGGTGTCGGAGTTGGGTGTCATTCGGCCTCTTCCCTGGTTCGTTGGGGAAGAAAAGGGAGACACCCACCTCATCTTCCGCTTATAATCAGTGCACTTCTTGAGTAATCAGGCAGTACGTTGGATTTTTGACATCGGACAATGAGTTTACAAATCAGATTTAAAACAACAAACGTACAAAAGTCTTACAGATTTGCTACCACTGTGTAACGCATCAGACTTTGAAGAAGAAGAACCCGTTGATGCGGGCGGGATAGAGACGGGAGCGGTTCGCCAGGCCATGTGATAGGAGAAGGACAGTCCCGGGGCTGCCTTCAGCTGTCCGTAGGTGCACCTGCATGGCGACAGGTACCAGAGCAGGTCCAGGTGCAGATCCACAGAGCTGGTTCCTCTGTTGGCCCCTTGAGAGCAAATGTGCATCTTGCTTGTTTTATAGCCATCCGTCCACTGTACTTATTAGCACAGGGTTCTGGATCGGGGCTTAAATATTCTGAGGAGGCTGTGATCACTGCTTAGATGGCCCAACAGAGATCCTTCCCTGCCGGACTCTGAGTTTAACATGGCAAGGTTAACACAAAGATGCACATGAAGGGCTAGCACCCCAGCTCAATGATGCTTTATTTCCACTTGTCTAAGTTGAGAAAAGAGTGAAGCACCTGCCCACCCCTCCAACCCTAGGATAACTCCCAGGTTCCACTCTGCAGCCTGGACCAGGAGCTGTGGCTCTCGGCCCTGCCCTGCCTTCTCCTTAGACACCCCGCGTCCTCCTCTGAGCCGTGCTTCGAATATATCACATCACTCGCACAGCATCAGCCTGACTTGTCCAGCACCAAACTTCTTGGCCACTGCCAGTCTGGGATGCTGTGAGGTTACCTAGGAACCTCTTAGGCCTGGGTGATGTCATGCTGGGAGTGACGGGCCCGAGCTGCGGGCATGGATCAGCAGTGTGTTGTTGTGTTGTTTTTTTTTTAATTAATTTTTATTGGAGTACAGGTGCTTTACAATGTTGTGTTAGTTTCTACTGTACAGCAAAATGACTTAGCTGTACGTATACATGTATCCCCTCATTTTTGAATTTCCTTCCCATTTAGGTCACCACAGAGCATTGAGTACAGTTCCCTGTGCTGTACAGCAGGTTCTCATTAGTTACCTATTTTATACTTAGTATCAATAGCGTCTGTATGTCAGTCCCAGTCTCCCAGTTCATCCCACCCACCCCCGCTTCCCCCTTGGTGTCCATACATTTGGTCTCTACCTCTGTGTCTCTATTTCTGCTGGCTGTGGGTTTCATGGTCCCAGTTCTCTGGCAGTTCCCCCAGTTCCAGAGCAGAGTCAGTATTGCAGGTTTGGGGCATTCTGCTTGCAGGCACCGGTCTTTCTTTTGTGGCAGATTGTGACCGATTTAGGTGCTCGTTGCTGTAGCCGTTGCTCCCTCCCTCTCCCTCCTCCTAACTCGTCTGTTTCCTCCAGATGGCCTGTGGATCACCAGAAGCTTTTCTTCACTCTCATCCTGCCCGCAGAAGCAGTTGAAATTCAAAGACCTAAACGTGGATACTGGGATGGCCCATGGGGAACGCGGGCCCGGGCTTCGAGACGGGCATCTGTCTTTAAAGGCAGCATCCCCAACACGCCCTCTCCCTGTTTGCCTCCCAGGAGCCTTTCCTTCCATCGAAGAGATCCCTGAAAGCGTGGTGCACGACCACGAGAAGAACGGCCTCCCGCGTCTCTCTTCCTTCAGCGATGCAGAAATTCAGAAGCGGTAGGAGCAGGGGAGGGGGATGCTGATAAAACCCCGCAGGCTCGGCTCTGTACTTGCCGTGTTTCCCAGATGGCTCCAAGAGCTACTGGTTTGTGTTGGTGAGAGGCAGCCGGGCATACGCCCAGCGTTCAGCGCATTTAAATTCACGTCTTTGTGAGAATTTCTGAATGTCTTCTCCACCCTAACCTTCATGCAGGCTATTAAAATGAAGGTTGCGTAACTGTCTTATAGAAATGAGTGGTCGTTTTTGTTCTGCTCTGATTTTGTTAAGTTTTATGGATTTCTTACTGAACATGACCTTCATTTCATAAGAAAGGGATTTGGGTTGCAGGGAAACCCCACTTCATTTTTCATTTTCTCCCAAGGTGTTATGCCTGCCTTCACGGCAGCTGCCCCTGGGGGGGTGGCGGGATCGGCTGGACCCAGCAGAGGTGGAGAGAGACAGGCCTCACCAACCACGGCAAGGAGGGAGACCGGCATCGGGAAAGTTCCTTAGCTGATTGGACAGTTGTCTTGACAGCTGTGGTATGGCCCCGTAGAACAAGGTTTAAAAGGAACAGGTATATAATACACTAGTCAGTGTCAGGGCACCGAATGATCTTTCACCTCCCTTGCTTTTCAGCCACTTGATTTTCATTGCTTCCCGTATTGGTTACTCACTCTTGCCAACGTGTACAGCCTTAGAAGGCAGGTGTCAAATGCCAGGTCAGAGACCCTCCTGGGGGAGGGCGGTCCTGTCACCCCCCTCAGCAGCGATCCTGCGGGGCTTTTGTGAGAGTAGACACGCTGAGACCTTCAGCGCTGAGAGGGTCTCTGGCCTGGGTGAGCGCACGGAATCACAGCAGTGTCGTCGTCGCTCTGTCACTGTCAGTACAGGCCCTTTACGGGGGTACCCCTGCACCGCCACCCCCCCACTGGCAGCTCCCCCAGACCCCCTTCCGCCAGCTGGAGACTGGAGCCTCACTCTGCCTTTCCTCTTCCCACCTACTCTGCCCCCCATTTTCCTTCCCCTGGAAATTTTGAATTGAGTTTTTAAAGACGTACCCTTAGAGTCATTCTCAGGCCTCAGCTGTTCCTAACTCAGTCAGGGTTCCTGCCCTTAACGGTTTTCTGCACAGGAACAAAACTTTCAAACATTCGTCCTGAAGTTTCAAACTACTCAAGTGAAACAAAACATGGGTTAAATAGATGTCTTCACAGCAGCCCCGGGGGTGATGAGTACTGTGGTCTTGGACAGTTAAGGTCTCTGAGCCTCCATTTCCTCAGCCTGTAAAATGGGTTCATAAAAGGATCTGCTTCCAAGGGTGGCTGTGAGGATTAAGTAAGAGCCACATGCAGTGCGCTTGGCACAGGGCTCAGCCTGGTGGCTGCCACTGCTCCAGCCATCACACTTCACTCTTCCTCACAACCCACAGCCAGCACCACCAGCAGCATCAGGTTAACTTCTTCATCTTCATTTTTTTCCCTTAGCTTGAAGACATACTTCAAGTTTTTTATCGTAAGAGATCCCTTCGAGAGACTGATTTCTGCGTTTAAGGATAAGTTTGTTCACAACCCCCGCTTTGAGCCTTGGTACAGGCACGAGATTGCCCCTGGCATCATCAGGAAGTACAGGAGGAACCGAACGGAGACCAGGGGCATCCAGTTTGAGGACTTTGTGCGCTACCTGGGTGATCCGAACCATAGGTGGCTGGACCTTCAGTTTGGGGACCACATCATCCACTGGGTGACATACGTGGAACTGTGCGCACCCTGCGAGATCAAGTACAGTGTCATCGGTCACCATGAGACCCTGGAGGACGATGCCCCACACATCTTGAAAGAGGCTGGTATAGACCACCTGGTGTCTTACCCCACCATCCCCCCGGGCATCACCGCGTATAACAGAACCAAAGTCGAGCACTACTTTCTGGGTATCAGCAAACGAGACATCCGACGCCTCTATGCACGTTTTGAAGGGGACTTTAAACTCTTTGGGTATCAGAAGCCAGATTTTTTGCTAAACTGACGTGTAGGACTGTGAGTTCAAGTATCTTTGTTAGACCAGAGGCTAACCAGGTGGAGATCTGGGCACAGAAATGACACTTTGCTCTGTCACACTCCCCCTGAACACTCCTCAGTTCCCATGGACCTGGGTGTGCCTTGGCCAGTGAAGCTGGACCCTGACCATTATGACCTAGTTTGGACAGAAGGTGCACGGCGGGCCCTGCCTCCCTCCTCCACCCCAGCCCCAGTGCCATGGGGCCTTTGCTCTCCTCAGCGGGGAAAGAGACTAAACATTTGCAGTCGAACAGACGGGAGGAAAAATCATACAGCCTCGAGTCACCTCCCTCGGTTGTCAGACACCTGCAGCTCCCGCAGACGGTGGGGCGGTCATGCCTGTCCCCAGGGGATTGTAGACATGGCGCCCAGCGCTTTCAGGAGAGATGGAAGAGCCAGTGGTCTGCACACATCCCAGGGGCCGAGATAGGGTCAAATCTGAGTAATTCCACCTCTGGGTTTCATCTTGGCGCCACTATAGTCACAGAGGCAGACCCTTCTTTCCACGACTGTTCTGTTCCTGAGAAGTTCAGGGATGACTCGAGGGCACTCTCCGGGAGTCCGTCTATTCAGAATACATGCCTGTGTGCCGCTGGGCCACATTTCCAGACCTCTGCCTGCCAAGTGATGATCTCATTCAGCCCAAGAGATCCAGTTTTGCAAAGTGAGGGGAGTGTACACATTTCCCACCTGAGAAAGGGAACATCTCTGGGGACCTTAAAGGGAGCCTGGGAAGAGGCAGAGCTGGCCGGGTGCTGGAGCTCAGGCTGCCCTGGGCTTGGGCACGTCCACCCTGGTGACTGTCTGCCTCTTGTCTCTGATGGTCCCGTGTGGATGGGCACGGGGAGGGGGGTCTCCACCTGCCTCCCCCAAGGCCAGGCCCTCCTGGGGGCCAGCGGCAAACACGGGCAACATGCCAGTATTGCCCAGTCAGTGCAGCTTACACATTTCAGTCTCCTTTCGTCTCAGCAAAATGCGCACCACTGGACCCATTTCTGATGATGCCGTCATCCTGGACTGTAAGTTGGATAATCAAGTTCACCAGCAATAAACTCCTGGGCCGAGGCAGCTGCAGTAACGCACCTTCCAGGCACTGAGGAGCAGGCCACGGCTACCATTTCAGGTGCCGTCCGACAGCGAGGCCCCTCGAGGTACGGGAGAGTTTCCCTGCGAAAAGTCCCAAGCGCCCAGGCTGCACAGGGCCCAGGAGCCCAGCTTTTCTTCCAGGCAGCCTCCACCGTCCCTTTCTCAGTGTGGCTTCCTGAGTTTGTAAATGTGAAAGTAACATGAAATTAAACAAAACAAAACACGTGCCAACCTGACCGTGGGCTGCGGTTCCAGGTCAGGTGCTGTGTGGACGCGATGTCCCCAAGGCCTAGCGACGGTGAGGGGCACGCAGGCCTGCGTGATGGCTGCGGGCGAGCCGGCGGTGGAGGAGAGGCGCTCGTGTGCCTGCCCGCCACGCCGGCGGAGGGGCAGCCAGCGTGGCGGCCCGTCACCCTCTGCTGACACGCAGAGGCTGCAGGATCAGTCATTCTTCTATCACGTTTTAGCAGAGGCTTGTTAAAATCGTTCCGCACCTGATGCAGGAGTGTCTGTGGGGTGGAGCGAAGCTCATTCTCAGGAGAGACACCTGGCGGGGCAGGGGAAGGAGGAGATGGCAGCTAGAGAGGGCGACCCTGCAGGTAATGTGCAGGTGAGCACTCAGAAGTAGCATCAGCCTGATTCAAAAAGAAACAGGAGAAGCAACTCTGCCTCCAAGAAGCGGTCTTAAGGCAGGGAGGGCAGTTCCTGAATTTGGAAGTTTAATAATATTAGGTTGACTTAATAGGCTTGTGTCTTGGATCGCTTTTCTCTTACTGGATTTCTTCTCACACATTTTAGTTTCATGGGTCTTATGTTGGAAACTGTCAACAGTGAAATGCGCAGAGCCAAGGCGAGATTTGGTTTCCCTAGAGGCTGAGTGCACGCAGAGATGGCAGATCCCCACATGCCGGGGCCCAGGTGGCTCTGTTTTGGGGGGGGGGGGGGGGGGGGGGGGGAGGGGTCCCGGGAGAAAGAGCCGCCGACCGGGGACACGGTCCCAGAGGGTTACTGGGGGATGTTGGTTTCCCGACCGCTCACCCTCTACCCCTCACCACACCCCACCCCCACTTCCCCACTCAACCCCAGCTTAGCCCATTTAACTGGAACCTGCAGAAGCAGGGAACAGCAGAAAGCGGGACGAGAAGGGGAAAACGATCGAGATGCAGCCGAACTTTGGACAAAGAGCCTTGCCACCTCTTTGATGAAATGTAAATTGTTCTAGGTACTGCTGATGAAAGATTAAATCCGTCGATCTAAGAAGGAAATGGAAAATTTTATTTGAGACAAATTGAGGATTATAACCCGGGAAGAGCCTCTCAGAAAACTCCGAGAGCTATTCTGCCCGTTAGAAGTCAGAGCACAGTTAACGTAAATTTTGGGAGACAGAGGGTTATACGTTAAATGATGGACTTTTGACAGTTTACACAATCCAGATCTTCAGGTGCAAAGTGGTGGGTCCTTGTGACCCTTTGCAAGATTAAGAAAGAACGTTATCTTTTAAGGAGTTGTCTTGTTGGTTCTAGGGGAATGTTGCTGTTTATGGCTGAGCAGGTGTTTCTGCCGATTGGGAGGTTTGGTCAATGCCTAATGCAGAGACACAATGCACGGTAGAGGGTAGAGAAGAGGCCAAAGGGTAGAGAAGATTTTTTTACATTGAAGTTTTTCTTGTCTTGCCATAAAATGTGTTATTTCACAGTACCTCTTCCAAGCCCCTTGGACACGCCAGGCGCTGCATCCATCAGGGTTATGGGGTTCAGAGCTGAGCAGAGCTGTGAGCTTGCAGCGCATCAGAGGCCGCCAAGTGCCGAACAGGGCCGCCCAGGCCTGGGGGTGGCGGGTACACAGGAAGGACTGGGGAGTTACATGTTTGCTTCCTTGCCCTCAAGCCAATCTCCCTGTCAGTTTATTAGCAGTCATCTTGAAGCTGTCTAAAACAAGACTTGGACAGCAACATCACATCCATCACCTGTATTGTCCTCAAAACTGAGTTGACCTGGTAAGTCTTAACAGGCCTTTTTCAGTCTTATTTCCTGTTGTCTGTAATCTGTAAACTCAATTGTTGTAACACTGCAAGGACCCAAAATTCTGGACTTTTCCTTTGTGCTTGCCAATTTCAACTAGCCAATCCTCTCTCTCTCTCTCTCTCTCTCTCTCTCTCTCTCTCTCTCTCTCTCCCCCTCCCTCCCTCCCTCCCTCCCTCAGAAAGTAGAGAGGAACAGTCAATACATGCTTGCACTTTGCCTCTTTCCCTCCATTTTCCCCAACAGTCTTTCTGTTTTCTCTTTATCACTCATATTGTCGCAGGTAAGTTTCACTCAATACTGCACTGCAGCATCACGAGTCTCAATCTTTCCAGCCACAATTATCTGTTTTTTAGCCACACAGCTCCTAACCAGTGAATATGAAATTTGAAAACCACAAATTGTAGGTTTTTGTAACTGCAGCTCCAATATCAGGATAACGGTTTCTTTGTTAGATAGGGTAACATCAGCTGCCCTGACAAACAAAAACCAAGGTTTCAGTGATTAAAGACAATAAAATGATTATGTCTTGCACACATAACAATCCAGTGGTCTGTTCTTCGTAGGCAGGGAATTTTCCATCTTGTGGCTCCATTATACCCAAAGGTCACATGGTCCTCTGCTTGCAGGAGAAGGGTAGGAGGAGGGAGGACCACTGGGGCATTATTATGAGCCAGTTGTGGCATTGGGACACATGCCTTTCACTGCGTCCTTCTGGCACACAGCAATTTCACGGGAGCTGGGAAATTTAATTCCTGCCTTGACAGACATTTCCTGGTGACAACTCCCACATTCGTGGTGAATGTTGACAAATCCATAATAATCCGTATGGAAGTATAGTGCTTTACCATTTACAAAGCATTTTAATGTAAATAATGACGTGAAGTAGGCCTAAAAGATTTATCATCACTATATCATAAAGGGAGAAATAGCTTCAGAGGAGTTGACTTGCTCAAGGTTGTACAGCTAGACTTCCGGTTTCAGGCCCAGTGTGTAAAAAGGGCTTGGAAGTTGTCGTTCCTATTGTTACAACAAGAAAAACGCTGAGAAAACTGAAAATCAACACCTTTCCTTAATACTCGTCAGAGAATCATGAGATGGGTGAATACGGAGCTTCCCAGCTGAGATCAACTTACCTGTAGCAGAAACCACCAGAGCCGTGGACCGGTAGGGTCACTTACGTGGTAATCCTGACAAATTGCTGGAGGTTGAGTGTGAGCTACCAGGCACTCTTACGATGAAGCGTCAAGAAAGAAGAGTCTCCTCCTGGCTCTGCAGATAGAGGAGAAAGGTAACCATTTTGAACTATGCCCAGAGCACCCTCCATAACAAAGGGCTACTAGCTAGAGTGAAAGACTTCACCAGAGCCTTACCCCACATGGGAGATGGGCATTTACCCAATTCCAGCCCCCTCAAGCCTTCCTGTCTCACCTCAGGGGTAAAAAAAAAAACAGCTAAGAAACACCTGTAAAGGTGACAGCCTGGAGACACAGGCCCACTAAAAGACTGAGATTTAAGGCTACAATTGTAGAATGCCACCCCCTCCCCACGCCTTGCCTCCACAGCACCAGAAATCAAGTACAATGACTGCGAGTTACAGCTGGGAGAGCTGCAAGGCACAGACTCTGTTTAAGGAGTAGTTCCTAGGGAAGCCCAGGGACAATAGAGGAGGTAGCAGCAAGGACCCTGGAGGAAGCTGGAGCCTCCAGCACCTATGGCTGCAGCAAACATTACACACAGCCCAGCTGCTCACAGGTTACCGTACATCCTAACATGAAAGGCCTTCTACCTCGGTTCCTATTACCTGATGTACATTATGTCTGGATTTTAACCAAAAAATTGCAAGGCATGCTAAAAGATAATTTTTTTAAAAAACCCACAACAATATGAAGAGCATCAGAACCAGACTCAGATACGACACAAATGTTGGAATTCTCAGGCAGGGAATTTAAAATAACCAATTAATATGTGGAGGGCTCTAATGGAAAAAGTAGACATCATGAAAGAACAGATAGGTATTGTAAGCAGAGAGATGGAAACTCTGAGAAAAGTCAAAAGGAAATGCTAGAAATCCACAGAAGTGTAACAGTGTAATGCCTCTGATGGCTTCCCAGTAGACTGGGCACTACATCTGAAGCTGTATAGTGTTATTTGAAGGTGGACTCAGATTAGTTATACATGTATATTGTAAACTTGAGGGCAAGTGCTACACAATATAAAAAGAAAATAATTGATATTCTAAGAGGAGGTAAATTGGAATCACATAAAAATGTTCAAAACCAGAGGAAAAAAAGAACAAGCACAATGAATAGAAAAGCTACAAACATATTTATCCAACTGTATAAGTAATGACTATAAATGTTAATGGTCAAAACACACTAATTAAAAGACAGGGATTGCCAGAGTGGATAAAAAAACAAAGACCCAGCTACATGTTGTGTACAGTAAACCCACTTTGAGTATAAAGATTATACAACTAGCGAGTATCTGAACCAAGCAGACTCTCATGCTTTAACTTCAATCCACTTGTCCTCTTCCCACAGCACATGCCGTCGATGAATTACAGAGGCAAGTACGGTTTCTAGGAAAAGCGGAGCCTCCCCACACCTCCGACGTTTATGTCGGGGGGACAAACTAGGCCCTCATTCTCCTGAAAAGCCCTTGAGGGCTTGCTGTGATTGCCAACAGGGTAGAGGAGTAAATAAACCTAACTCCTGCTCCCCCTGCAAGGAAGCCTCAGTTCAGTTACCTGTTACAGGAAAGAATGTTTTAAATGGATCGATCTCCTCATATCTCCTGCTCTCCTTCACCCCCTACCACTCACTCCCCTTCTCCCACCCACGACCGAGTGACCCTCAAGGGCAGGGACTGTTTCCATTTATTCCCATAGCTCCTGAGCCTGAACAAATACTTAATGAATGCTGCCTTGACTTAGCACAGTCGTTCTGAGCATGGCGTTTTTCTACAGGAGCGCTCGCTGACCCCCTTGGCTACCCACCTGTTGCACGCCTGGCACCACTGCAGCAGCATTGGACCTCCCTTCTCCCCAGCTGCCAGCATTCACTGGGAGTCAGTCATGAACTAAGCTGCTTCCACGCCACCCCATCCTAAAGACTCATGAGCGCCTTTTCTCCTTCCCACCCTCCCCGTCCCATAACTGGAGGACAGGGATGCTAAAGAAGGAACGTCTGCACTCACAAGAAAGCTGCCAGTTTCTCCATGCATGTTCTTCTCGGCTATTTGTCACCTTTTTCCTTAGGAAAAGAACAATAACAATTTGCCCTTTCTTTCATCTCTTAAAATAACTTGAGTGTAAGATATACTTTAGAGCCTTCTGTACATGATAGCAAAACTGATCTGTGAACATTTGACAGTTCAATTAGGATCAGGCGACAGCGCTTTGGAAATAAGAATATGAGAATCTCATCTTGAGCCAGGCAGATCGGCCGCTCCAGCTTAGGGTCCGGAGGCCCAGATGAGCTCCTGTAGGTCCAGAGGTTTAAGGAGGAGAGATAGATACACCTCTGAGCTGAACAGGAGGAGCTGGGCACAAACAGGAAGAAGAAAGGAAGTAGGGCCCCCTGTTCCCACCCTTGTTCCTGGTGATGAGCTCCAGCTGCCTCACATTGAAGTGGTGCTTTGTGGCTGGTGAGGATACCGCTTAAAAACCATTACTCGAGGCCTTCACAGAAAACCCTGAAAATCCAGGTGCTGAGGAAGAGTATTCCTTTTACCTTCCTCCTACACCCTTGATACAAGAAATAGGTTTGAACCCTTTGGTTGTCTTAGGTAGATACCTCAGCATAGAATTTCTGGGCCACAGATATTTTTAATGAAAAGGAAAAAACCAATGTTACGACTTTAGGGAAGTTTCTAAAAGGCAAAAAAACTAGAACCAACCTCCATGTTACATAGAGAATATAAGTAAAGAGTTGGCCATAAACAGATTACACTGCAAAATTATTTGGAAACTAGAAGGATGGTAATAAAAATAGCAGCTGTATATTCTCTAGTCTTCAGTTGGTTAGATATTAGGTAATTATGACCAAAAGCTGTAGTCTTCTGAGCCAGGGCCCACCCCATAAAAAGGTGTGGTTACCCTGCCCAGGCCAGGAGGGCTGGGAAACCCCAGGACATCAGGGTTTTTTTCTGGAAAGAAAGAACTAACAACCTGTTCCCTTCTCCCCCAGCATATCTGCGTGAAACCTCATGATTCATTTTACTTTACTTTCTGATGTTTCACAATTTTGGCATTCCCGTTGATGGTATCTCTCCCTGATCTTAAAAATAGCCAATTATGAAAACACATAAAATTTTGGATAAATCGAAAGTGCTTTCTGAGGAGGGAAGTGTGGACGACCTCTGACCTGAACTTCCAAGCATAAGAAGATGGACAGGATGGCAGAAGTGAGAATACCCAGTTTACAGTTGGAAACATCAAAGGTGCACAAGTTAAGGGGGTCCTTGGGCCACTGCTGACTCAAGCCGTCCGGTTGTAGCAGTTTCTCTGCCAGCTTTGTTCACCAATTTCCTCCAGAGGGCGCTGTCTCCTAGTGCCCGCTAAACCCAGGTTCCCTTTGTGTACACAGGGGAGCTCACTAAGGTGGCCTTAGAAGCTGCAATGAAGATGGTTACAAAACAGTACTCTTCTGAAATTAGGCCCAGGATGTACATGGTCAGATTTTCTCTGCTGAAGAGCAGGTAGAGGATAGGAAATCAAACTAAGTCTACGGAGAGATTGTCAAAAATCTCTGAGCCAGGGAAATGGAAATGTCTATTTTATTAAATCATAAGCTCTAAAAACAAACGGACAGCTTCCCTTCCAGGAGATAATTCTTAGTAAAAGACTGGAACACCTTGCTTAGGTCTTTGTATGATGTCACCCAATTTTACTCTTGCTGGAACTTGCCTCAGTGATAGTTGGAGCGAATCCAGTCAACTCTGTATGCGTTGTTCTGAGGGGAATGGGGACCCGCTGTGGGCCCAGGGTGGCTGTTGTGTTTGCCAAGGGCTGTCCTCACCAGCAGCTGTCAGCCTGAAAACACTCCTTGGGACGTTGGTGGGAGTTTCAGAAAAAGAAATCTTCTCTATTTTCTATTCACAAAACCCAAGTGAATAGAGTTTATTAGCAAGTTTTCTATTCCACAACTGCTCAGACTTGCAGGTAAGTTAATTATTCTACAGAAAGGTTTTCCTGCTTAATATTCAGAAAATATAGTACAATCAAGATATGCAGAAAAAGCTTTGGGTGTGACAGTTTTCTGTGTATGCGCTTGTGTGTCTACCTGTACACGCTGTTAACAAACAAAAATTTAACCGAGTAAAATTTAAAGGTCTAATTGGCTTTATTAAATGATTCATGAACTGGGCAGCATCCCATCTGGCAAGTAGAGAGGAGTTCTGAGGAGCTGTACAAAATGGAAGGCTTTTATAAGCAAAAGGAGGAAACGAGTAGATTGCTTCAGGCTTAGGTAAGCTACCTATAGGGGACAGAAGGGACCTGTGTGGTAGATTGCCTCAGTGGTGCTGACAAGAAATTTCCATACTGACCGGTTAAGACGGGGTCCCCAACCCCTGGGCCACGGAACGGTACCAGTCCATGGCCTGTTAGGAACCGGGCCACACAGCAGGAGGTGAGTGGCAGGTGAGCGAGTGAAGCTTCTTCTGTATTTACAGCCGCTCCCCATTGCTCGCGTTACTGCCTGAGTTCCGCCTCCTGTCAGCATTACGGTGAGTTGTATACTTATTTCATTATATGCTACAATGTAACAGTAACAGAAATAAAGTGCACAATAAATGTAATGCGCTTGAATCATCCCGAAACCATCACCCCCCACCCCAGGTCCATGGAAAAATTGTCTTCCATGAAACCGGTCCCTGGTGCCAAAAAGGTTGAGGACCGCTGGGTTAAGACTATTCCTGGGGGAGGTTGTAACTGTAATTAGGTTAGGTATTAAGTTTGGTTTGCTGATGTGGGGCTTAGCACAAGTGATTCCATTTTGTTGTTTCTTTGTAACAATACACAGTCCATTTATCTATATCTATGTGTCACTTAGGTTGATTTCAGTAAGCCTACAGCTTCCATTCTTGGCAAACAGATACAAAATGTATGCTTTATTTCTATGTGACTCACTGGCATTCTCCTTCCTTGAGAGCTTTGTGCTCTATACGTTGATTTTTTTTGCTCCTCCTGTTATCGTGTACACGCTTCAGTGACAGCCTTCAACCCTTATCTCCCGAGATAATTGTCCTATGCAAGGAAGCCACAACATCCTGTTGATTCTGCCTTCCCCGTATTGATGGAAAATGTCATTGAAAATGTAGGTGGGAATCTGCATGTGAACGCAGTCACCTGGGGAGGCCCTGGTAGGTACAGTCCTTTCCAGCCACACGTGAAGAGCAGGAAGGTGTATAGTGGCGGAGCCTAAGAAATGGGTAGTGGCCCCAGAAGAGCTATGAATGTGGATAATGCAGAATGGGTGGGGTTGTTTTATGTCCAGTTTCTTTTTAGCCTACGCGCTTGTCTTTTCACCAGATGATCCTGGACAGTGGAAATCAACAGCTAGATGATCTATGAAACTAAGTTATATATTTGAGGACTACTTGGTGAAGATTTACCAGGACATGGTGGAAAGGATTTGTTGAGGGAAATTTCCACTGTAATGCTGCACATGCCCAGTTCAGGGAGTTCCAAGGGGAGAAAGGGCCACAGAGCTTTTGTCTGATCGATAGCCTCATTACCTGTCAGCCAGCACCTCCATTAACACTAATGATGGCTTGTTTCTGCTTTTGGCAACAAGTTCCAAGCTGGTAGACTGACTGATGGTCATTTTCTACAGAAATGCACGCCATCGCCTGCTCACTGTGCATCTATGTCACAGATGGCTGGAATGTTTCCCATAGTTTATCTTTATCCCCATGAATCCTGAGGAGTCTGTGCCTGATTTTTAAAAACTGTCTGACAAAGGCCAGTATATAGGCACAGGGATCAGTGATGTTTCCTACAGTTTCACTTCAGTCCTATAGGAATTCCTCATCCATCATTTATAATGCTTAGAGAGTCCTACTCATTTGAGCATTACCATGTTTTCTCTATATAACTGTAGTGTGAGTATAATTGTGAAAATAAGGAACAAGCTTCCTCAGTGCCCATCAAGGGCTGGCATCAGAGTTTATCAGTGAGTATGGGGGTTTCCAAATCCCAAACATTTCATTTTGGTTCCTTCCCCGTCTTGCTGTATGATTAATTACTTCATCCTTGTGTGTTCCCTAGTTTTTTCCTGTAGGAATAATATTGGGTGGGCCAAAAAGTGCCTTCGGTTTTTTAAGTAAAAATAAAAAACACATTTTTCATTTTCACCAAGAACTTTATTGAACAACGTATTCCCCCTTTTGTTCCACTACCTTCTGCCATTTTTCAGGCGACTCCATAGTTCCATCTTCCCAAAACTTTTCATCTTTTTGAGCAAAGAACTGTGCCAGGTGCCTTTTACAGTCTTCCAGGGAATTGAAATTTTTTCAACTAAGAGAATTTTGTAAAGATGGAAATAAATGGAAATCCAAAGGTGTAATGTCTGGTGAATATGGCGGATGAATCAGAACTTCCCAGCCAAGCTGTAACAGTTTTTGCCTGGTCATCAAAGAAACATGCGGTCTTGCATTATCCTGATGGAAGATTATGCGTTTTCTGTTGGCTAATTCTGGACCCTTTTCATCGAGTGCCGCTTTCAGTTGGTCTAATTGGGAGAAGTACTTGTTGGAATTAATTGTTTGGTTTTCCTGAAGGAGCTCATAATAGAGGAGTCCCTTCCAACCCCACCATATACACAACATCACCTTCTTTGGATGAAGACCGGCCTTTGGTGTGGTTGGTGGTGCTTCATTTCGCTTGCCCCATGATCTCTTCCATTCCACATTGTTGTACAGTATCCACTTTTCATCGCCCGTCACAATTTGTTTTAAAAACAGAACGTTTTCATTACATTTCAGTAGAGAATTGCTGCAGAAATATGGTCAAGAAGGTTTTTTTCACTTATGTGGAACCCAAACATCGAAGCGACTCACACAACAAGCTGGTGCAGATGATTTTCAGTGCTTGATTTGGACATTTTGAGTATGTCGGCTATCTCCTGCGTGGTATAACGTTGATTGTTTTCAATTATTGTTTTGATTTGATTGCTATCCACTTCAACTGTTCTACCCAACCATGGAGCTTTGTCCAGCGAGAAATCCCCAGCACGAATTTTGCAAACCACTTTTGACACATTCGATCAGTCACAGCACCTTCTCCATACACTGCACAAGTCTTTTTGTGCATTTCAGTTGCGTTTTTACCTTTCTTGAAATAATAAAGCATAATATGCCGAGAATGTTGCCTTTTTTCTTCCATCTTCAATATTAAAATGGCTACACAGAAATTCATCAATTTTGATGTCTTTTTTAAATGCATGCTGATGTGACAGCTGGCACATTCAATCTAACAAAATTGTTTTGAATGAAGTTAAAGACAGCTAAGGCGTCTAGAGCCATCTTACAGAAAAAACCGAACCTTTTGGCCCACCCAGTACAAGGTACCAAGATGGGATGTTATGCTACAAAACCTACTGATGTGTCCTCAAATCTTAGTGTCCAGGAGGTGATACAGGCTAAAAATGTACTTAAGAGCTAAAAGATCTTAGATGCTTTAGTAAATAATAAAGCTCTAGAATTTAATAATGGAGGTAGAATATTTTGGTTTTATTTTTCACTTTGAGGTTGATAAATACCATGAGACCTTCCAAAATACTATTACTCAGTGCGCCTGTCAGAAACAGAAGGATGCATTCATTGAATACAGCATTATCATTATTCTCATCATCATTACTATCAAAAAATAACCACTCTGAAGTGCTTGTTGTGGAGCGCAGGCTTTAGTAGTTGCAGCACACAGGCTTAGTAGTCGCAGCACGTGGGCCCTTCGAACGCACAAGCTTTAGTAGTTGTGGCATATGGGCTCAGTAGTTGGGGCTCATGGGCTCTAGAGCACAGACTCAGTAGTTGTTGTGCATGGACTTAGTTGCTCTGCGGCATGTGGGATCTTCCTGGATCCACATGTGGATTGAACCCATGTCCCCTGCATTGGCAGGCAGAATCTTAACCACTGCGCCACCAGGGAAGCCCACTCCGTACATTTTGAAGCTCCATTATTAGGCACATGCTTGTTTAGGATTGTTATGTCCTCTTGACCAATTGACCCCTTTATCAGTATGAAATGGCCATCTTTTCTCCTAGTAATATTCTTGGCTATGAAATCTCCTGGTCAGGTATCAGTGTAGTCACTATCCCCTTATTTTGATAAGGGTTAAGATGAAACAACTTTTTGTATCCTTTTACCTTTAACTTATTTGTATCTTCTTATTTAACTTTTACCTTTTACTTATATGTATCTTTGTTTTGGAAGCAGCGTATATTTGGACCTTCCTTTTACATACAATTTGACAATGTTGCCTTTTAATTATAGTGGTTAGACCATTAATGTTTAATTAACATGGATTGATATGGTTGAGTTTCAGTCTACCATCTTGCTCTTTGTTTTCTATTCATCTCCTCTGTTTTTATTCCCCCTTCTCTTTTTCTTCATTCTTTTGGGTTAATAGACTTTATTTTTGTAGAATAATTTCATTTATCTTGTTTGTTGGACGTTCAACTATAAATATTGTGTTATCTAGGTGGCTGCTTTAGGGTTTGGAGTATGTATCTTTAGCTCACTACAATATTCCTTCAAGTGACTACACCATCTCACATGCAGTATTAGAACTTTGTAGCCCTCTGTTTTTCCTATACTGGCCTTTGTGCTATTTCTGTCACGTACTTTATTTCTGCATGTTATAAATCTCACAATATATTGATATTTTTACTTTACACACTTCTTGCTCTCAGCAGGCATACCTCCGAACAGCGTCTCCTTTCTGTTCTTTTGCTAGAAATTTGTCTATAAGAACAAATAAGATCCGAGATCATAAGGTTTCATAGTCCTTAGTGTAGAGTCTGTTGCAACAATTTTAACTCCTCAAAAGCTGCCCTCCAACCCCCGGCAGCTTCCCGGTTGTTGGTGGTGAATTTGTTGGATAAACAACCTTCAAATCCAAGTGAATTACTACATAAAGAGAGTAGATGAAAACCTAAGGAGTGATGTAAAAGAGAGTTTGGACCCATTCAGTAATGAGGAACAGATCAAAACCTAGTTTGACTACAACCGTTATCAGTCAAAATAGAAAGCTGAGGAGAAAACTCATTCATGGAAAGGTGGGAGGTGGCAGATGGAGGGGGTGGCAGGGGGATTTGCTCTGCATGTTTCTTTATCATGGGACTAGGAGGCTGGCCAAGGTTGTCTCCATTTCCGTTTTACGGACTCATCTAAAATTTTCTCACCTCGCTTAATGAGGCATTTCCCTTCTTCCAAGCCAGATTTGATGGGAGTATCTTATATTTTCTTTAGCCAATTTTAGATGTAGAAAAACTTCACAAATTTAGAATGAAGACATTTCGACTTGAAATAATGAACAGTACGGATTTTGGAATACTATAATGCATTTTATCGCATTCAAATACATAGCATGAAACAGATGGCAGAGCACTAGGGAGAGAAGAGCAGGTTATGTGTAGTTTTTAATTCCCTCCTTCCAGCAACTTCTCTCTGTAGTACTGCACTGTAGGAGACAGTTTTAGAAATTCTATCTCTACTTTCCTATCAAGGACATAATACAATTTTCCATGTCTCAAATCCTTTCCAGTACTTAGTCTGGTATTTCCTCACATGCTGTGTTAGAGTTCTGTCTAAATTAGAGCTCTAAAATGTCTATAACATCTAGAGTTCCGTTAAGAGAAGCTTACTCATGAGATCCGATCAGCGCCCACTTCAGGCTTCCTGGTCATTTAACACAATTTCCTAAGTCAAAGCTAGGGTTACAGTGGTGTGCTGGGTAACGGTCCCTCAGTTCTGTCTGTCTCTTTCTCTTTCTCCAGTTATATTAAAAAATAATTGACATACATCATTATATAGGTTTAAGGCATACAGCATGATGGTTTGATTTACATATATTGTTGAAATGTTTACAATAGGTTCAGCTACCTTCCATCTTTTCATATAGATGCAAGAAAGAAAGGAAAAAAAGAAAAAACAAATTTTCTCCTTGGATGAGAACTCTTAGGATTTGCTCTCTTAACAACTTTCCCATATATGGTACAGCAGTGTTAGCTATAGTCATCATGCTGCACCTTACATCCCTGGTACTTATTTATCGGTTCTCTTTTTAACCACAACAGCAGGTGGGCTTGGCCAGGCCTTGGAGCTAGGCTGGCACTCGGTGCGGGGAGAAGGGGGCACGGCGGACCGAAGACACCTGCTCCAGGCGCGGGGGCTGCAGCGGACGGCCGATGAGCTGCGCGGGGCGGGCAGAGAACGCGCGGGACGAGGGCGCGTGGAGACGAGCGCGAACGCAGACGCGCGCGCGGGGCCGCCCGGGGCGAGGAGGGAGAGGGTTTGCGGAGACGTCGAACGAACGTGGAGGGGTCGCCGCCTTCCCGCCTGCGGCCCGGCTGCCTAAGCCAGGGGAGCTAGGAGGGCGTTCCCCGCGGGCCGGGGCTCGGCCGCGCCCACCGTGCCCGCCCCGCCCCCGGCCGCCCACGCCGCGTGGGAGACGCGGCCCCACCCCGCGCCCGCGCCCGCCCCCGGCGGTGGTCGCGCGGCCCGCCGCGCACCGCCCACCCACAGACGCGCGTAGCTCCCGGCAAAGGTGGCGCCCGCGCTGCAGTCGCCGGGCCCGGGCAGCGAGCATCCTCCCTTCTCCGTTCCTCCCTCCGGCCCTACTCGCCGCAGCCCCGCGGTGATGAGCCCCGAGCCAGTCCCGCCGCCGCCCCCCTGTCGTGGCTGCGACTGCGGGGAGCCGCTCGCCCAGCGGGTGGAGAAGGGCGACGAGGCCTTCCGCGCGGGCGAGTACGAGACGGCGGCCGAGCTCTTCCGCTCCGCGCTGGCCGGCCTGGCGCGGCCCGACCGCGGCCTATGCCTGCGGCTGGGGGACGCGCTGGCCCGCGCCGGCCGCCTCCCCGAGGCCCTGGGCGCGTTTCGCGGCGCCGCGCGGCTCGGGGCGCTGCGGCCCGACGAGCTGGGGGAGCTGGCGAGCGGCCTGGCGTGCGTCCCGGGCCCGCGCGAGCGGCGGTCGCCGGTGGGGAAGCCGGGCCGCGCCCCCGGGGAGGCGCCGAGCGGGGGGTCGTCGGCCTCGGTGCCCGCGGCGCCTCGGGACCTGCTGGACTGCCCGCGCTGCCAGCGGCTGCTGCACAAGCCGGTGACGCTGCCGTGCGGGCTCACGGTGTGCAGGCGCTGCGCTGAGCCGGGGCCGGGCCGGCCGCCGGTGCGCCGCGTCAACGTGGTGCTGAGCGGCCTGCTGGAGAAGTGCTTCCCGGCCGAGTGCCGGACGCGCAAGCTGGCGGGCCAGGTGCAGAGCCTGCAACGCCAACAGCAGCCCGAGGCCGCTCTGCTCAAGTGCCACCAGGCCCTGGACCTCGGTAAGCGGGCGCGGGGGCTGGGCCACCTACACGCTCGCCTGTTGAGGGGCAGGGCCGGGACGGGAGAGCTGGGTTCGGCCGGCGGGGCTCTTGTGCTGTCTGGAGGCGGTGAGCGAAGAGTAGGGGCCAGTTGCACCTGCGGGCTGTCTTTTCCAGGACCTCCGTGGCCTTCCTGAGCTGCCCTGTGAAGCCAGCACTGCTTTTCACCCTATCTCAGCCGTATAGGAGTGGGGGGAGGGCCAAGGGTTTTAATTCGTCTTGCAGGGAAATGCAAATAGCTAACACCCTCGTGTGTTACAAGAAGGTAACACTCCCAGGCTATCACAAGAAGATAGCCTTGTGATGGGGCAGGGTTTGCTTTGGGGGTTCAGCTGGTGCATCCAGGAAGGATGCTCTTACACTCCACACTGTTTGGCCCTGACCTCCCTTCTCTCTCAAAGGCCGTTAGATGTCGTAATGGTGTGATTAGCTTTTTAGATGGTTATATACTAACTAGTAGTCTGGTTTATTTTATTTTATCTTTTAAACTAGAGTCTGTGACCAGCACCAGCCGCTTCCCGCCCAGCCACCACCTGTTAAGAATATATAATTTAAAGGAAGCCCAAACTTCGGTCCTGGTCATTGCGTTTGACTCTGAATGAGTATGCTCTGTTGACAGTTGTTTGGGGTGGAGAATGTGTGGATGGAGGGTGATTTGTTTTCTGAATTCGCTGGTTTTGAAACAGGGTTGTGTGTGCATGACTTAAATCTGTAGTCAAGAAGCCTTGATTTAATGTTTTGTTACTAAGAGTCTTATTGTGTGCTCTAGTCATTATGCATTTTATTGTAAACTAGGGTTAAGGTTTTCTCTTTTAGAAGGCACACCTGTATCCAAATTGGGAGATTCTCTGCTGGAATCTGGCAGTTAAATTGCTTTATGTAACAAATAATTGGTACCATATTTGAAACCAACATATCCGTACTTTAACAGGCTGTGTATTTTTTAGTTTTCAGTTATTTATGTATCAGTATATATGGTGTAGAGCCACACTATTCAGTAGAAATACTGTGTAAGCCACATATGTTACTTTACGTTTTCTGTTAACCCATTTAAAAAAGGTGAAAAGTAGCAGGTGAAATTCATTTAAAAAATATTTTTAACCCTATACCTTCAAAATGTTATTTCAACATATCTTTAATGTAAAAAAATCCAGCTTTTACTTTCTCAGTAAATCTTCGAAATTCATTGTGTATTTTACATTTGCTACCCACCCCGATTTGGATACTAAATTTTCATCAGAAGTATTTCCTCTGTGTTTAGATTTCTTAAAATTTAGAGTTGAAAAAGTGGATTCTCATGTTGGTGTCGTTCCAAATTAACTTAAAAGTTATCCTCTAACTGAAGAGTATCCGTTTTTAAAAATTCTACCAGTTAAAATAAAAAATAACTCGGTTCCTTTGTTGCCCTAGACCTCTCTCTTGTTTTCACTAGCCACATGTGTCCAACGGCTACTGTTGTAGACAGCACAAGTACAGAACCTTAAAAAACAATTGCTGGAAATGTAACAGTTCACAATACCAACTCTTGGAGAAGATTTAGAAAAGGAGGACTATTGTATGCGGCTGATGGGTCTGCATAGTTATACCCCTGGTACGTTGTTTGGCAGTATCTGAAAATGTTAATGATGACCTTTGGCCAAGCACCTTCAATGAGGTACAAGCATATGTGCACTGAAAAAACGTATACAGGGGTGTACAAGAGCGTATATACATCATTAGAGATAGCCCTAAAGTGGAGCTCAAATGTCCAAAAGGAACAGAATGAATAAGTAAACATATTGTGATGCCTTTGTGGAATACTACATAGAAAGAAAATAAGCCAACTTCAGTTACATACTACAGTGTGGATGAATCACATAATGTTAATTGAAAGCCAGACTCAAAAGCATTTTTAATACATGATTATATTTATCTGTAAGTCCAAACAGGCAGAATTACTATGGCATGTTAGAAGCAAGTAAGGGCAGTGATTACCTTGGGGAAGAAAAAGGGGAATGTTATTGTGAGTAAGTATGGGAGGGACTTGAGTGGTAGTGGTAATGTTCTCCTTGACCTAGACGATGGATGCACAGGTGTGTTCACTTTGTGACAATTCATTGTATTTTCCATTTATATATTAGACCTCAATTTAAAAGTTTTAAAAACATGGATTATTGCAGTCAGTTCATCATGAGAACTTTATTCAGTATCCATTTTCCACTCAAAGATTGGAAAAGAAAGCCAAGTTTCCCTAGTTTAAAAATTTATAGAAAAAAGTTAACTTAGTAATGAATTAGCTCCCAAGAGAGGTTTTGTTATAGTAAAAAGGTTACAAATATTTGGATTTGGAAATGCCTGTGTTTAGACCCAGGCTGACCCTTAGTTATTTTGTGACCGTAGCCAAGGGTGGTAATCATTAATGCTGTTCCCCGAATGTTTGTATCTTTATAGCCTCTCCAAACAAGTACGATTGCATTCCTCGCCTGCTTGTGGTTGGGTAGAGCCATGTGACTAATTTTGGCCAATAAGTTGCGAGTGGAATTCAAAATAACTGTATGTTAAAACAGAAATAAGCATGTGAAAAGATAACTCAATAGATAACGGTCTATTAAAAAGAACCAAATGGGTATTCTAGCCCTGGAAAATACGGTATCTGAAGTTGAGAATTAGACGGATTCGAAAACAGGCTGGACACATCCAAAATCAGGCTGGGAACACTCAGGAACAAGCCAATAGACAATATCCAAGCCGAATCACAGAGAAAAAAAACAGAGCATAAGAGAAATGGGGGACACAGAGAAAAGTTCTAAAATCTGTGGAATACGAGCCCCCGAAGAGGAGAGAGGGAGAAGGGGCAAGTGAAATATTTGAAGGAAAAATGGCTGAGAATTTTCTAGATCTGATGGGAAACTTTAAGTCACTGAACCAAGAGGCTCAGTAAGCCCAACAGGATAAACACAAGCATTCACTTCACACAACAAACAAAACGTATCTAAGTATCTTACAGCCCAGTTACTGAAAATCAAACATAAAGAGACATTTAAAAGCACTTAGAGAAGGCAGGATATATTTCCTTGAAAGGAGCCAGAATAAGACTGATAGCTGACTTTTCAACAAAATTATTAAAACTAGAAGATAATGGAGTAACATCTTGAAAGTGATGAAAGAGGGGGGAAAAAACCTACCTGGCATTCTTTACCCAGATGAAAAATATCTGTCAGAAATGAAGGCAAAATTAAGATGCTTAAATCCAGGTAAATAATAGGAAGGACTTGTATTGCCATCACAGTTGCGTGAAGTACTGAGCGGAATTCTTCAGGTTAAAGGAAAATGGTGCAGATGGTAGCATGGAACTAAAGGAAGGAATGAAGATCACTAGGCAGAGTAAATACATGAATAAATATAAGAGAATATTGATTATTTCAAACTCTTTCCCTCTCCTCGGGACTTCCTGTTCTCTGACACATAATAGTATTGAAATTAGGCCAATTAAGAACCCTAAAATGGCCTCTAAGTGTTCAAGTGAAAGGAAGAGTCATGCATCTCACTTTAAATCAGAAGCTAGAAATATTTAAGCTTAACGAGGAAAGCATGTTGAAAGCTGAGACAGGGCAAAAGCTTGGCCTCTTGTGCCAAACAACTAGCCAAGCTGTGAATGCAAAGGAAAAGTTCTTGAAGGATATTAAAAGAGCTACTTCAGTGAACACATGAATGATAAAGTGAAACAGCCTTATTGCTGATATGCAGAGCGTTATAGTGGTCTGGATAGAGCACACCAGCCTCAACATTGCCTAAAGCCAAAGCCTAATCCAGAGCAAGGCCCTAACTCTCTTTAGTTCTATGAAGACTGAGAGGTAAGGAAGCTGCAGAAGAAAACTCTGAAGCTAGCAGAGTTTGGTTCATGAGGTTTAAGGAAAGAAGCTGTCTCCATAACATAAAAGTGCAAGGTGAAGTGTTGATGTAGAAGCTGCAGCAAGTTATCCAGAAGGTCTAGCCAAGGTCTTTAATGAAGATGGCTACACCAAACAACAGATTTTCAATGTAGACGAAGTACCCTTGTATTAGAAGGAGGTGCCATTTAGGACTCATAGCTAGAGAGGAGAAGTCAATGCCTGTCTTCAAAGCTTTAAAGGACTGGCTGCCTCTCTTGTTATGGACTAATGCAGCTGGTGATTTTAAGTTGAATCCAGTGCTCCTTTACCATTCTGAAAATCCTAGGGCCCTTAAGAATTATGCTACATTTACTCTGCCTGTGGTCTATAAGTGAAACAACGAACTCTAGACGACAACACATCTGTTTACAACATGGCTTACTGAATATCTTAAGCCCACTGTGGGTACCTGCTGCTCAGAAAAAAGATTCCTTTCAAACTATTACTGCTCATTGACAATGCACCTGGTCACCCAAGAGCTCTGATGGAGATGTACAAAGAGATTAATGTTGTTTTCATGCCAGCTAACACAATACCCATTCTGCAGCCCAAGGATCAAGGGGTAATTTCAACTTTCAAGTCTTACTATTGAAGAAATACATTTCGTAAGGCTATAGCTGCCAGATAAAGTGACTCCTCAGGTGGATCTGGGCAAAGGAAATTGAAAATCTTCTGGAAAGGATGCACGATTCTAGGTGCTGTTAAGAACATTCGTGATTCATGAGAAGAGGTACAAATGTCAACATTCACAGGAGTTTGGAAGAAGTTGACTCCAACCCTCATGGATGACTTTGAGGGGTTCAAGACTTCATGGAGGAAGTCACTGCAGATGTGGTGGAGACAGCAAGAGAACTAGAATTAGAAGTGGAACCAGAAGATGTGACTGAATTCCTGCCATCTCAGGATAAAACTAGTAGGTGAGTTGCTTCTTAAGGATGAGCAAAGAAGGTGATTTCTTGGGCTTCCCTGGTGGCGCAGTGGTTGAGAGTCCGCCTGCTGATGCAGGGGACGTGGGTTCGTGCCCCGGTCCGGGAAGATCCCACATGCCGCAGAGCAGCTGGGCCCGTGAGCCATGGCCGCTGAGCCTGCGTGTCCGGAGCCTGTGCTCCGCAGCGGGAGAGGCCACAACAGTGAGAGAGGCCCACGTACTGCAAAAAAAAAAAAAAAAAAAAAGTGATTTCTTGATATGGAATCTACTGGTGAAGATGCTGTGAAGATTGTTGAAACGATAACAGAGGACTTAGACTATTCTGTAAACTTAGTTTATGAAGCAGCAGCAAGGTTTGAGAAGATTGATGCCAGTTTTGAAAGACATTCTGCTGTGGGTAAAATGCTGTCAAACAGCACTGCATGCTACTGAGAAATTGCTTATGAAAGGAGGAGTCAATCATTGTGGCGTGCTTCATTGTTTTCTTTTAAGAAATTGCCACAGACACCTCAACCTGCAGCAGCCATCACCCTCATCAGCCAGCAGCCATCAGCATCAAGGCAAGACCCTCCACCAGCAAAAAGATGATGGCTTGCTTGAGGCTCAGTTGATGGCTAGCGTGTTTTTTAACAGTAAAGTTTTTTTTTTTTGTTTTTTTTTGCGGGACGCGGGCCCCTCACTGTTGTGGCCTCTCCCGTTGCGGAGCACAGGCTCCGGACGCGCAGGCTCAGCGGCCATGGCTCACGGGCCCAGCCGCTCCGCGGCATGTGAGATCTTCCCGGACCGGGGCATGAACCCGCGTCCCCTGCATCGGCAGGCGGGCTCTCAACCACTGCGCCACCAGGGAAGCCCAACAGTAAAGTATTTTTAAATTAAGGTATACACATTGTTTTTTTTAGATATACTGCTATTGCACACTTGATAGACTATAATATAGTGTAAGCAAAACTTTTATGTGCTCTGGAAACCAAAAAATGTGTGACTTGCTTTATTGTGATGGTCTGGAACTGAACCCACGATCTTGCTCATGTATGCCTGTATGTAAAACTATGGGATGTCATTGCAACAATGCTTAGAGGGAAATTTATTGCTTTAAATGTCTCTACTACAAAAGGAAAGTTGAAAATCAGTGATCTCCAGGCTTCTATTTCAAGATACTAGAGGAAGAAAAGCAAATCGAATCCCAAGGAAGTAGAAAGGAGGAAAGAAAGGTGAGCGCAAACATCAGTTGTAAGAAAGGAAAAATACTGTCCGATATTTCTTATGAGCATTGGTACAAAAATCCTAAACAAAATATTAGCAAATTGAATCTAGTAATAAACTTAAAGAACAATACATCATGATCAAGTAGAATGTTACTTTTTGTTCATTGTAAATCAACCACATGTACAGAATAAAGGAGAAAAATCATATGTCTGTTAAAATCTCTCAGGAAACTAGGAATAAAAGGGAACATTCTTAATATGTTAAAGAATATCTATTGAAACCATCCTAATTAAATATTGAATGTTTCCGCATTCACTAGGTGACAGGGTTGTTCACTGTCATCACTGCCACTCAACATTGTACTAAAGTTTCTAGTGAGTGTAATGAGGAGAAAATAAAAGAGCATCAAAACTGGAAAAATAAAACAGTTATTATTTGTAGATCATGTGTGGGAGTACCTAGAGACTCCAGAATAATATTTGGACTATTATAAATTATAAGTGAATTATCAAGAGTGCTGAATATTGGGTCAATATAGAAAGACCAATGATAATTATAAATACTTAGTAAAGAACAAATAGAAAACAGAATTTGAAAACAACCCATTGAACAAAAAATTTCTTGGAATAAATCCTGAAATATCTGAAGAATGTTCACAACCTCTACACTGAAAATACAAAACATTTCTGGGGGAAATTAAAGTGGACTTAAATAAATGGAAAGATTTTATTTTCATGACTTGCAAGTCTGGGTATCAATAAGATATCTGTACTCTACAGATTGAACTGTAGACTCAATGCAATTTCAAAGTCTCAGCCAATGGCTTTGGTGGAAGTTGATGAATGACCAAGGCAGTATTGAAGAAAAATAACAGAGCTGGAGAGTTTATAAAGTATCAAGACGTACCATAATGTTGCAGTGATTAAGAGTTGTATTGGCCCAAGGAGAGACACACAGAAACTGACACTTGATTTACTACAAAGATGCCAGTGGAATTCACTGGGGAAAGAAGTATTTTAAATAGTCTGAGTCAGTTGCTTATTCATATGGAAAAAAATGAACCTGGACACTTACCTCATACATTGAAATTACAATTAGATTTCTAAAAGAAATCATAGGAGAATATGAACTTGGGACAGGCAATTTTTTCTTGAATAAGACACTAAAAGGATGATAAAAGAAAAAATAAATTTGATTTGATTAAAATGAAGAACTTTTTGTTCCTTAGAGACCCCCTAAAAGAGTGAAAAGGTGGTGTGTATATGTAATATGTGTCTTACTGAGAATGCAAGTCCAGAATATTGATAGAATGCCTATGGTTCAAAAACAAAGTCTGTCCAAAAAATAGGCAAAGACTTCAACAGATGCTTTATAAAAGTAGATCTCAAAAGGGCAATAAACATATGAAAGGGTGCCCAACATAATTGGTGATCAAATGCAAATTGAAACTAAAATAAGATCTTACTACATACCCGCCAGAATGGTTAAAATGAAAGTTTAACCATTTACATGGTTAAACATTTACATAGTTTGGGCAAGTATTTGAAGGAATTGGAACTCTTATGTTGCTGGTGGAAATGTCACTTGGTAGAAGTTAAATGTTTGGGAGTACCTACTAAAGCTAAGCATATATACAACCTCTGACACAGTGTTTCCACTTCTGAGTATATACCGAATAGAAATGAATGTCATGTCCACCAGGAGACACATGCAAGAATGTGTCAGCTTTATTTATATGTGCCAGAAACATTTGAGAAACAGCCCTCCAGTAGAGTAAGTAAATCAATTCAGAGTATTTTGTGTAAAATGCACACAATAATATTACACAAAAGTTTGTTTTTTAAAAAGACCACTGAGACCTACAATAATATGGATGAATCTCACAGAATGATACTGAGTGAAAGATACAAGGATCCATTCCATTTATATAACTCCATATATAAGAAGTTCAAAAATAGGCTAAAGTAATCTGTAGTGATAGACGTCAGACTGGTGGTGACCCTTTGGAGAGGTGTCCTAACTGGGAAAGTGCCCAAGGGAACCTTCGTAGATCCTGGAAATGACCGTGGTGGTGATTACATGGGTGTAACATATGTAAAGTTCAAGATGTACACTCAAGATTTATGGACTTGACTTTCTAAGTCCTACATTAGTTTGAACAAATAACCTATGAGGAGATTGCTATTCATTCCTTCTATTCATTGGGAACACTACCCAGTTGTCATTGCTTTGTGTCACTTCATTCAGCCCTTTTAAAGTAGCACTTGTATAGGTCTCTACTTCTCTCCACTGCCCACTCACTGGACAGACTGTCCATCAGTAACCCCAGCTCCCAGCACCACAGTGGCCCTGGGTGGCAGTTGGAGGAGAACAGCCTTTGATCAGCCCTAAACACAAACTACAATCTCTCTTCTCTTCTCACAAAGCCTGTTCTCAGGCTGTCCTCTTCTGAATCTTTTGCCTGTACAGGGGTTAATCGGTAAACTCTCTGAAATTTTGTGTTAGTTTTTTTGGAGGAAACATTTTTCTTCCATTTAGCTTCTCTACACAAAACATTTTAAATTGTTTTTCTTCTTCCATTCATTTTTGAGCGATTCCTCAATAAATTCTCAGTATTATTAAGCTTAAGGCTGGATGCTTAGAAAATGTGTTGAGATCTATTTTAAATGTTTTAATAGGTTAAATTATGAAGTGCTGGCTTCATAAATGGGTTGTCAAATGCTAGAAGCCAGCAAAGAAAATAGTTTGATTCATCCAGCGTCTAGATGGGAAGTGAATTTTATTGCCCTCAGACTTCTGTAAAAGCAGCCTTTAGAATCTGAGGAGTGGAGGCTTAAACGCATTAGAAAAAGATTAAAAATAAATGTAAATGAAATGTGTTTTTCACTCAGGAAACTCAACATCAATTGAGCTAACACAAAGTATAAGCAACAAAATAGTGGAAAAACAGAAAAATTAGTGAAACAGGAAAAATTGAGCCGGTTAACAAGTGAGAAGCTGGTTTATTATAAAACTGGTAAAACAGACACGTTTGGCAAGTGCGATGAAGACAAATGCAAAGCACAAGTAGCATCAGGAATGAAGGAAAGTATAACTGCAGATATAAATACAACAGATCTTAAAATCAATACGAAAAGAACAATTTTAAGGGAACTGTAAATTACCAGAATTGATCCAGGAAGAAGTAAAATACTGATATGGACCAAAAACCATTAAAGAAGTTGAACTCAGGGATTTTCTTCTGAACAGAGGCACTACTGTCAAGCAAGATCTAACAAACTTTCAAGGAAGATTAACTCCCATCTTATTTTATCGATAGCTCATAAAAAATTTTGGAAAGATTTCCATCTCATTTTGGAGGGTTAGAATAATCTTGTTACTGTTATGAGGTAGAGCTTGCGTGGGAAAAGAATTTGTAGACTGGTCTGACATGTACATAGATGCGCAAACCTTAATTAAACTTCTTAGTAATATTTTGAATCCAGCAGTGTAATAAGAGTTAAGGTCAGGAAGGAAGGCTTATCCAAGGAATGTAAGGATAATTCAACGTTAGACAAATCTTTCAACGTGGTTCACTGCAATAACAGGGAGGAGATATACTGCATGTAATAGATGCTGAAAGAGCATTCTATGAAATTTAATACCCGCTTGTTTTAATGCCTTTGTAGGTATGTTTCCCAAGCTCAAACTGTACTTCCAGCAGCGGTTTTGTTTTGTTTTGTTTGTTTTAGATTTCCAAAAGTCTCAAAGAAGATTTCTGTATTTCAAAATGCATTCAACCATGCAATTGAGGGGCTTTCATCTAATATTCAGTTGAAAATGATTAATCTGCGATTATATTTAGTGTATATTGACATACTAAAGGGGCAAATATCATGAGAAGAATCTAATAGAGGGCTTCCCTGGTGGCGCAGTGGTTGAGAGTCCGCCTGCCGCTGCAGGGGACACGGGTTCGTGCCCCGGTCCGGGTAGATCCCACATGCCGCGGAGCGGCTGGGCCCGTGAGCCATGGCCGCTGAGCCTGCGCGTCCGGAGCCTGTGCTCCGCAACGGGAGAGGCCACAACGGTTAGAGGCCCGCATACCGAAAAAAAAAAAAAAAGAATCTAATAGAATTCTATAAACACTTTCCAGGCAGTGAAATGCTCAATTTAAAATTATATGCGTGTGGATTCACATCAGTATTCCATAGTACCTGTGTGCCTTTTCAAAGGTGAATATGTAAAATCTCATTACAGATCAATAGGTGAACATTTTCAATCAATTTTGATGACAGGGAACACTAACTTTGAACCTGAATTGAGGAAAATGTTGTCTTCTCTAAGAGAATTCCATTTTTCTAATTAGTAGACCTATACTACAAAAAAACTAAATTACTATATTTTGCAGTTTGTCAATAAAAAAGGTGTAAATATTTGTTTTCTCTCTTGTTATACAAATACCTGCATAATACCCTCAAGTTGACCTCTTTCCCTGCAAAGCCTAAAATATTTAATGTCTGGCCTTTTACAGAAAAAGTTGTTAATCTCTGCTCCAGCCTGTCAGTGTCTTTTTAAAAAATTCGGCTTTTCTTGTTTGGCTCCTCCATTCCTGCTGTTACTTTTCCCTTTTCCCACCTTTTTCCTTGTCATACCTTCTCTATATTATACATTTGTAGCAGTAACATAATTAATACCTGCTCCCCATGCCTTGCCTGCACCTTTGACCAGTTAACTCTGTAAACAAAGAGGAGATGTGGTAGCCTTTGGAAAGTACCAAGTGGTTACTTTGAGAAAAAGGTCAAGATCAAGGATTTGGAGCAGGTCAAAAATTCGTCTTAAGTGGAGAGATGAGAACACATTTTAGGTGCCCAGAATTTTATTGATGAACTAAAATGCACACTTCAGCCCTATTTCAAAGACTACAGTGAATATGGGTAGAGTGAACTCTGTCCAGTGGCCTAGAAACATGGCCATGATGGTTCTGCTTTCTTGAGCTCCGGCTTTGTCACGTTTCCATGGTACCCTGCCTAATCAACAACTTCATACACTGTCATCACTTCATAGTGAGAGCACTGTTAGCGTCTCTGTAAGCTGTTCTTAGGTCCTTAGTAGCATATGAGTACTGTAATTCTCAAGACCTCTTCCGTTTGAAGAATCCTGGGAAAAGGAGGATTTGTTTTCCCTTCTTTTCCCACTTACCTGAACATATTATGGGTACGAATCTGCACCCGCTCAGTTGCATAGAAAAACAAATTATGTTTTACTCTTCTGTTTTTAAGCGTGAATTTCCTTGTGTACTTTCAAGAAAATGATTCTAAATCTTTTCTTTTTAAATACCTAGTTATAACATTAAGATGATTCAGCGTCTACTCAGTAGAGGTTATGTTACAGCTAGTGTGTGGGTAGCAGTCTGTTTTTCCGGGTGCATTTTGAAACCTTACTCATTCTCTTTCTGATTTCCTGAGAAAAGCTATGTAACATATACTTATCAAACTACGAAACTCTACATATGATTAGAGGAGGTGTTATTTATTTTACCTTTATGTTTGTTTTCTAATTTAATATTTTTAATGACTTAAAGATCATTTTTAAAAAATGCAGTCAGTTTTATTTATTTCCATGCCTCATGCCTTTCAGCTCCTGGTGATAGTTCGTTATTGCTGCTGCGAGCAGAGTCGTATTTATCCATGAAGAACTATGAACAGGCTCTGCAGGACGCCAGTGCAGTTTGTCAGAATGAACCTCTCCTGCCTAAGGTATTTGTTTGTGTAGGTTGGCTTTGGAGATAATAAATGTAAATTTATGGGATTTTTAAAAATTCTATTGAAGTATAGTTGATTTACAGTGTTGTGGTAATTTCTGCCATGCAGCAAAGTGATTCAGGTACACGTATATACATTCTTTTTCATATTCTTTTCCATTATGGTTTGTCACAGGATACTGAACATAGTTACCTGTGTATGGGATTTTCTGAAGAATAAAGTAAGATCATTGTGATTAGTACCTACGGACAGAGTACATTTCCCTCAAGTTGTAGATAGTCTAAATGTAGCAATCCACTTCATAATAAACCAATTCAGTTTAAAAGACCAAGTTTCCAACTGGATCTGGATAGGAAACACTAATTTAGATTACTATTAGTAGATGGTTAGCTGAATAATATGCCTTAGGCACTGAACAAATATATAAACAAACTAATAGAATTTTATGAATTGGTGAATAAAGAGGAAATGTTTAAAATGACAGTTTAAGTAGGACGATACTATATTATTATTATAATCATAATAATAGTGATTAGCAGTTGGGCCCTAATATGCATGGTGCATATAAATGGTGTTAGTGAAAGGGTGCATGTTTTGTATGTATTTATTTTGTAATAATTTTAATCTCTGTGTCTTGGTTGGAAAGGTCTGATATTACTTCCTCTAGTGACACGAAATAAGGTTTGCTAACCTAATAACAGTAGCTTAAGTTGTCCTTGAGGTCTTTAAGGAGCCAAAGAATAAAAGTTGTAACTTTTTTCATGAATTTTCGAATTTTAAACCCCTTAAGAGATTTTAAAGTTTTAAAGAACTTGTGATGAGATTAATGCCTATAGCATTCTCTATTATCTAATAAAAATATTTTTTTCTCCTGCTGTATTGCTTTTTAATCATCTTTGTTTTAGAAACACTGAAGAAACATTAACCCAGCTTAATAGACAGGGATGTAGCTTGCTCTTCCTTTCTTCCTTCCATCCATTCATCCAACCAGTCATCCTTTAAAACAAAATGTTTTCATATTAGATTGAGTATTAAGCTGGGTGTGGGGATGAGTCCAAGAATGGGAAGCCAACGTTTGTTGGACCAAGCCCAGAAATTCATTTTGCTGCTTGTTTGCTTCACTAAATACATTCCCTACTCGTATTTCTGATAACTTTTTCTCTGATCCCTTGATCTTTTATTCTTCTGAGGTAATTTCTATCAGTAGTGATTGAGCCTTAAGGACTGTGAATTACAAGTCTAGTATTTCTGATTGACAGTAGACCTATGTTGCCCTTTGAAGCTAGATTCTTCTCCACGGTATTGATCTTTGTGCTAACAACCTGGCAGTGTGTCTCTGACAAAAGACAGACTTAATTACTACAAAGTTACATGTCAGGGAGGCAGCAAATGTATCTCTAGCCTTTGGGATTTTGGTTTTATTTTCAGGGTTTATTGTAAATCTGTGAATCTCAGTTCTTGATATATGTCTAGTGAAGAACAGCTCCAGCAGAAGTGCAACCTTGATAATCACTTTAAGATAGTAAAGGACAAAAGTTTATTTCCAGGTTACCATTGCAACTAAAGGAAGTGCCATTGGAAGGTAAATTCAGAGGACTGAAGGGAGGATAAGTTGGCCAACTGTGGTTAGGATGAGATGGAAGCTTCAGTTGGGGCTGGTGCAGCAGGTGTTTTACCCAAGCAAAGCCATCCTTTCAAGCAAGCAGCCATGGCTGATACGGAGTCCAAGCTTTTGGTGCAAATAGAGATGGGCCAGTACTAGCAAATCATTTGTCCATATTCAGAAATATAACCCAGCAAATGATAAGTTGATGCAGCTGAATCCAGGAAAGTTAACTGCCTCCTAAAACAAAACCCGGTAATCCTCAGACGACTACAACAAAATGCAGAGTTGATACAGCATGTTATGTAAAATATCCAGTGTTAACCGAAAATACTAGACATGCAAAGAAAGAGGAATTGTTGACCTTTACTCAGGATAGAAGATAGTCAATAAAAATTGTCTTCCTGTGGGCCCAGAAGTTGCATTTAGCAAAGAAAGACTTCAAAGCAGCTATTATAAGTAAGTTTAGAGAATTAAATGAAATTATGTCCAAAGAATTAAAGGAAAGTGTGGTGTCTTGGAATTAATAGACAGCCCCAAGGGAGAAATTGAAACTATAAAAAATGGAAATACTAGAGCTGAAAAATACAAATGCTGAGATAAAAGATTGCTATATAAGCTCAATAGCACATTACACACTGCAAAATAATCTGTGAAACTGAGGATAGAATGATAGAAATTACACAATCCAAAGAACAGAAACAAAAAAGTTTAAAGAAAAATGAATCTTAGAAACATATGGTACAATATATGTGTAATTGGAATCCCAGAAGGAGAAGCTAGAAAATGGCAGAAAAATTTTTGAAGAAATAAGGGCTGAAAGCTTTCCAAATTTAATAGAAAATATTAATTTCAGATCTAAGAAGCTTAATGACCCCAAAGCAAAATAAATACAAATAAATACACTCCCTGACACATCATAATGACTGCCACTCAGTAATCCAAAGATAAAAAGAAATTCTTGAATGCACCAAGAGAAAAATGACATGAAGTGAGAAAAACGACATACAGGAAAATAATAAGATCATTAATGACATATCATCAGAAACTGTGGAAGCCAGTTAACATTGGAATAGCATATTCAAAGTGCCCAAAGAAGAAACCTTTCAACCAAAAGTCTATATCCAGTAAAAATATATCTTTAAAATGAAGCTGAAATAAAGACATTTTTAGGAAACATGTCTTTGTTGCCAGCAGATGTGTACTACAAGAAATGCTAAAGGAATTTTTCAAGTCTGAAGGAAAACGGTAAATTGTAACTCAAATACAAAGGAAGTGATGAAGTGCACCACAAATAGACCAAAGCAAGAACCAACTAACTACATGGTGTCTGCCTACAGGAATCAATTTTAAATGCAAAGATACAGACTTAAAAGTCTGTAGAAATATACCCTCAGAGGGATTTCACCCCATGGGGAAAGAAGAACAGGAGGACCTCAGCAATCCTTGTCACCACCATGGACCTCTGCAGCCTTTGCTTCCAAGGACGTTTACAGTCTTCACCAATCCTGAACCCAGATGATGGAGCTGCCCAGGGTCCTTCCCCAGGGTCTCCTTCCCAGTGCTGGAGCTCTCACTGTGGTGAGACCTGCTTTCAGGAACCCAGGTTGCTGCTGTGCCCCACTCATGAGGATTAGGGTGCCACAGGGCCTCACCACCTGTGGGAATCAGAGCTGCCTCTGTGCTGTGCCCTTCCCCCTGGGGCCTAAGTGAGTTAGGGTCTATGCATCTGCTACTCTGCCATCACGGGACCATGAAGCTGCTGCTCTGTGCCCCGCCCCCTGGGTCCTCAGTTGGGACTTTGACTCTCTGTCACCAGACTGTGCAGCTGTTGCTCTGTGCTCCATCCCTTCCTCCTCAATTGGGACACCTCTGTGCCCTGTTATCCCTGGGCTTTGCTGCTGCTGCATCTTGCCCCCTCTTGACCCCCTTAAATACAAATCACTGCAGGGGGACCCAGACCCCCGTTCCATGGGTGATGTACACACACTTGCACCTCAGATACTGACTCCATCATCGCAGCAAGTGAGCCTGTGTCCCAGGCCACGGGCCACGGTAGTTCTGCCTGCCACTGAGCTTGTGACTCCTGCTCTGCTCTGAATGCAAGTGCCTCAGGCCTGGTACCACAGAGGGATCCCCTCAGCTGGAACATCCCCCCACACATAGAAGAGAAGAAGAGGAGGACCCCAGCAGCCCTAGCTGCCACTGCCATTGCAGATACCCATGGGATGCTGGCTGTCTCAGCTGCTGAGTGTCCCCATGGTCTTTGCCAATGTTGAACTCAGCTGGCAGATCTGCATGGAGATGGTGCCAGTGCACCCCTACCCAGTTGGTGCCCTCACAGCCAACTTCAGGTGAAGGGGAGTTTAGATGATCCACTGAAGCCAGGTCATGCAGATGGAAAATCAATAAGGAAATAATGGACTTGAACTTGAATATGGAATAATGGACTACTGGATCAAATGAGTCTAATAGACATATACAGAATATTCCAATAAACAGCAGCAAAATATATGTTTTCAAGGGCACACAGCATTCTCCATCATACATCATATGCTAGGTCACAAAGCAAGTCTTAATAATTTTAAGATGATTGGAATTTTATCCAGTATCTTTTCCAGACACAATGGTATGAAACTAGAAATACATAATAGGAGGAAAGCTAGAAAAGTCACAAATACATAGGACTTAAACAACAGGCTTGTGAGCAACCACTGAGTCAAAGAAGAAATCGAAAGGAAAATAGAAAAATACCCAGAGACGAACCAAAGTGGAAGCACAGCATACCAAAATGTATGGGATGCAGCAAAAGCAGTTCTAGCAAGGAAGTTGTAGCAATAAACTTTTACATTAAGAAAAAAGTAAGATCTAAAATAATCTCAGGGACTTCCTTGGTGGTGCGGTGGTTAAGAATCTGCCTGCCAATGCAGGGGACACGGGTTCGAGCCCTGGTCCAGGAAGATCCCACGTGCCACAGAGCAACTAAGCCCGTGCGCCAGGACTGCTGAGCCTGCACTCTAGAGCCTGAGAGCCACAACAACTGAGCCTGCGTGCCACAACTACTGAAACCCTCGTGCCTAGAGCCCATGCTCCTCAACAAGAGAAGCCACCGCAATGAAGAGTAGCCCCCGCTCACTCAACTAGAGAAAGCCTGCATGCAGCAACGAAGACCCAACACAGCCAAAAATAAATAAATATAAATAAATAAATAGATACTAATGCTTTAAAAAAACCCTTAAATCTCAGGAACCTAAAGAACAAACTAAGTTAGCAGAAGGAAGTAAAAAAGATTAGAGCAGGAATAAATGAAATTGAGACGAGAAAGACAACATAAAAGATAAACAAAACTAAGATTTGGTTTCTTGAAAAGTTAAAATTGACAAACCCTTAGCTAGACTGGGGAAGAAAGAGATGACTCAAATAAATAAAATTATGAGTAAAAGAGAAGACATTTGATACCACAAAAATACAAAGGTTCAAAGTGACTACTTTGAACATTTATAAACCAACAAATTAGATAATTTAGAAGAAATAGGTAAATTCCTAGAAACATACAGCCTACCAAGTCTTGAATCAAGAAGTAATTAGAAAATCTGGACAGACCAATAGCACTCAAGGGGATTGAACCAGTAATGGAAAATCTCCCAGAACAGAAAATCCCAGAACCAGGTGGCTTCACTGATGAATTCTATCAATCTAAATTCATATCAGTCTATTCTATCAATTTAAAGAAGAATTAATGCCAATCCTCACCAAACTCTTCCGAAGGTTGAGGAGGATGGAGCACTTCCAACGTCGTTTTATGAGGTTAGCATTACCCCGATACTGAAGCTAGACAAGGCCACTGCAAGAGAAGAAAAGTATAGGCCAGTTATCTCTAATGAATGTAGATGCACAAATTCTCGACAAAATACCAGCAAACCAAATTAAAGAGCACACTGAAGGATCACTACAACGGGATCAAGTGGGATTTATCCTTAGGATGCAGGGATGGTTCAACATATGCAGATCAGTCAGTGTGATACCCCACATTAACAGAATGGAGGATAAAAATTATAGGGTCATCTTTTTTGTGTGTGTGTGTGGTATGCGGGCCTCTCACTGTTGTGGCCTCTCTTGTTGCGGAGCACAGGCTCCGGACGTGCAGGCTCAGCGGCCATGGCTCACGGGCCCATCCGCTCCACGGCATGTGGGATCTTCCCGGACTGGGGCACGAACCCGTGTCCCCTTCATCGGCAGACGGACTCTCAACCACTGTGCCACCAGGGAAACCCTGGCCATCTTAATAGATGCAGAAAAGGCATCTGACAAAATTCAGCCCCCTTTTATGATATAAACTCTCAACGAATTAAGTATAGAAGGAATGAACCTCAGCATAATAAAGGCTGTATATGACAAGCCCACAGCCAAAATCATGTTCAGTGGTGAAAAGTTAAAAACCTTTTCTCAGTGGTCAGGAGCAAGACAAGTATGCCCCCTCTTTTCTTAAATCAATTTGCTTTTATTTTTGGCTGCATTGGGTCTTCATTGCCGCATTGCATCCATAAAGCAAAAACAAAATGCTGTTGGAAAATATTGACCCATATTGCATTTTGTTCATTTCTGTTGTGGGACTTTGTGTATTACACTTTGTGTTAGTTATGTCTGTCCTGTCTGTGTGCTCCCACAAGACTGTAAGCTCCTTGAAGACAGGAACGTGGTAGTGACCTGTGATTACTGGGTGAGTGAAGGGTGGTAGACAGTTCTCTCTTAGCATGTCCCTTGGAACTGCTTTGGGCTCACATTCCAGGTATGGACTCCTGTGTTCTGATTGTGTGTTGCACTTGTGGGACATTCAGGTTTGCCCAGTTTCGAAGGCAGTAGAGCTAGAGCCATCCTCTAGCTCTAGAGGGCTTGTGTTTATTCCACTTAATGTGCAAGTAAAACAGTTCCAGTGATTTTTTTTTTAATTTCAGGGCTGTTTGTACATGAGTATATCATCACACTGTTTTTTCAAATGTATATCTTTGGATGAATCCAGGGACATCACGTGAAAGCTCTGGCTCTTTCCGGACTGGGAAGAAGTAAGGAAGTGTTGAAGGAGTTTCTCTACTGCCTTGCTTTGAATCCTGAATGTAACTCAGTGAAGAAAGAAGTGCAGAAGGTGTGATTTCCTTTCAATGACTTTCTTCTTGAAGTCTTATTTTCAGCCTTTGTGTCCATGCTGAGTAGCTGTTACATGTAAAATGAACAAGAAATGTAGTTCTGAATTATTCATGACAGTGTGATTTAAAACACACAGTGATAATGATGAGTTCATGCATTTGATAGTGTAGCATGTTTCATGAGACAGTGTACACATACCTCAGTTCTGCTGAAATAGTGACACGTATTACTGAGGCAGGGTAGATGTGTGCAGCTGGGGAGGCAAAGTGATTTATCCTAGAGTTTGTAATTCAAGGACTGTAGTTTGTGCAGAAGCCCTGTAAGAGACATCATGATATATGCAAAAGTTATCTGTTCAGCTACATAGGTTGACTTGAAATTTTCAGCAAAGCTTCACCAACATGGAGCAGAAACACCTGCTCTTTTATGCAGATCTTTAATCCAGTCCTATTGGAGGTCATCGAGTCACACTTGATGTAGGGACCTGCCCTATAAAAAAGCCTGTATGGTAGGTACACAGTCTTAGCATTTCCGGTGACAAGGAGTCCTTGCTTTTACATCAACGTTTCCATATTTTAACACTGTTTATTTTCAACTTGTACGGTACACTTACCCTGTAATTTCCACTCTACACTTGAATTTTAGTCTCTGGAGCAAGAGAAAAGTTTTTCCTCCTTAATTTAAACCCCCTTAGATATTAGAGAAGAGCTATCATCTTCGCCTTAACTAGTTCTTTGAACCTAACATCCTCTCCCCATAGAACAGGGTTGTCAGGTTTCCTCCTCTGGCTGCCTTGCTGTATACCCCGAACTTTAGCCCCTACATGCAGTGGCTGCAGGTGGTGAACGTTTATCTTCCCTGTGTTCACTGGGAGTTTATTTTTAGCCTCCCATCACACTGTTGGCTTCTGTTAGAACTGTAATTAGCCGGAAGAGCCAGATGTTTCTTTTTTAATGAGAACTTTCTGGCACTATTTTTTATCCTTTTCTTGTGTAGTTGACTGGTCTTTGTTGATCCTGTTAAGTTGTCACTCATTGGTTTTGATCACTGTTTCCACTTGTCAAAATAATATTGAATCGTGAGCTGGCTGTTTTTAACGATTCCTGCCTGCTTTGTCTCACTGCAACTTTCACAAGAATCGTAAAACATGTGTTACCCCAACTGATCCTTACAACAGCATTATGAGAAGTTGAGCCCGAGCTCAGCGACATTAAGCAGATTCAGGAAGGTCCCAGGACCAGGATTCAGGTCTTGTGGATTCTTGCCTGTCTGGTGCTTTTGCATGCAGACATGACGTTTTTCCTCCAGCACGTTACGGGTGCTGGGTATCTTCTGTCGCAGACGGCGCCAAACAGTGCCAGCCTCCTGATGCCCATGAGATGTGGTACCCTCCCTGGCAGCCTCCTGCAGCTCTGCTGACCCCTCAGGGCCAGTGCCGAGGACACTGCCGTCCCTGCTGGGGTGCTGACCCTCACTGCCGCAGAGGTCGTGGGTTCTGGTGCGCTCATCTGTCACCTGCAGCGCAGTGGGTGCATTCTTCGTTGAGGTTTCAGTGAATCCTCTACGCCTCTCTTAAGCCCTCGGATTCAGCTGAGTCCATGAGTTTCTGCAGGGCCATCGAGGGACTGGCCGGCACTTCCCACCACCACCAAAAGCTGGTGAACCAGAACTGTGTCCCTTCACCTTCTCTTCCTTTAAAGTTCTTACTGGTTGACTCTTCCGGTTCTCTTGTAAATTAAGCAGCCCTCTAGAACTATCTTAATCCTGTGGGTCATCACAGCTCAGGTTCAGTCTGGGACCCCCTGCAACCGATACACCCCACGTTTCTCTCTTACCCCTGAGACATTTAGGGGAGATTTTCTGTAGCAGGTGTGTAAGGACCAAGCTCAAAGAGACTGTAATGCTTGTATTTTGTAATTGGTACGAGTAAGATGGACAGGAACTGGGGGCTCAAATGCTTAAGATGTTGACTGTGGTTTCAGACACACTTGAATTTTTAAAACATTGGCAGTTGGAATAGGGTAGTTATTCTTGTCAGTGTTTTAGGCCTGTTTGGCTTCAGCGTTTCCTCTGAGTCTTTCAGGTATGTGATGTATTTTTCAAAAGTGTCTTAAAATATATATTTTTCCGTCTTGGCAATGTTACAGGTGATGTGTGAGGTGTTTTTCCCGCTTCAGAAAACGTGCCTCAGAATTTAACATCTTCCGTCCAAAGCAGACTGTTGAACACAAGGTTAACGGCGCAGTGTCAGAACCACATAAAGAGCCAGCCTCCTGTGGAGGGAGGTGGCAGTGCAGGGAGTTCTAAGGTGGGAAGTGCACGTGTTTGTCAATATTATCTTGATTAAACTTTATGTAATTTTGAACATTTACAAGTTACTCACACGGTTGCATTACGTTAGCTACAAGTACTTCTTAAGACCAGTTCTGGCTTCTCAGCCTGAGAATTGACACTTTTAAAGGAATTTGATGCAAGTAATGAAAATCACTGAAGACTGAAAGAAACTTTTAGAACATCTCCAAACAACCCACAACATCAGGAGACTTGATATTATTTTGTCTTGGAGAAAAGAGAGCAGAGGGATGGTTTGAATATATGAAGATTGGTGTTCAGTTGATCTGTTTCCGGAAGAAATTATCCTTATATTTTACCATGAAAAGTGTAAAGTTCATCTTAGAAGTTAATAGATGAAACCAATTATGAGGGAAGAGTATATGCTCTCTTTTTTTCCAGAGATTTCTAAGAAAGGCTGCTGCATGATTTTTTTTTCTCTGATGCTGTGATTTCTTTAATATTCAGGATTCTTTTTTCCTACTTAACCAGAATCCATCTGAGAAACAGGATGTATTTAGAAATACCAATTCTTCGGTGTTATGTTTTATACTGGGCCTACACTGTTAGGAGGATAAGGAAGTGTTAGAAAGTTTTCTTCCAGCGGCGCTGAGCACTGATTTAAAGAGACAGTTTCCGAATGATTTGGAGGATGCGCACGATGTGAACGGCCCTGGAAAAATTCCCAAGAAAGGTCAGTAAGGCTACTTTTTTTTTTTTTTTTTTTTTTTTTCGGTACGCGGGCCCCTCAGCGTTGTGGTCTCTCCCGTTGCGGAGCACAGGCTCCGGACGTGCAGGCTCAGCGGCCATGGCTCACGGGCCCAGCCGCTCCGCGGCATGTGGGATCTTCCCGGACCGGGGCACGAACCCGCATCCCCTGCATCGGCAGGCGGACTCTCAACCGCTGCGCCACCAGGGAAGCCCAGTAAGGCTATTCTGTCACTGAGTGTGTGACCCTAGAGTGATAGAATGTTGGCTGATACTCAATATACTTTAGAAACATTTTATATAGGTGGTTTAAAATTGATCATGAAATGAACATATCACCTTCAAGATTGTAGGACAGTTTAAATGTTTGCCCCTACAAGGACTTCATAGTCAAAAATAGCAGAGAAAATTTAGGTATAACTTTCACTTTTATTCATGCTTTACAGTTAAATTATGGCTGTGTATAGTCAGCCCGCAGTATCTGCAGGTTCAACCAACCACGGATCAAAAATATTCAGAAAAAAAAAATGCCAGAAGTGCCAAAAGCAAAACTTTCTTTTGCCCTGTGTAGGAATGAGTTATCAACACATAGCATTTACATATATTACTATAAGTATTATAAGTAACCTAGAGATGATTTAACGTACAGGCACACCTCGTTTTATTGTGCTTTGCAGATTTTTTTTTTTTTTTAACAAATTGAAGGTTTGTGGCAAACCTGTGTTGTCAGAAGATGGTTAGCACATTTGGCGATAAATTATTTTCAGTTAACGCATGTACATTTTTTTTAGACATAATGCTGTCGCACACTTAATGGACTACAGTATAGCATAAACATAACTTTTATATGCACTGAGAAACCAAAAAAAAAATTGTGTGATGCAGTTTATTGCAATATTCACTTGATTTCAGTGTACTGGAACTGACCCTGCAATATCTCTGGGCGATGCCTGTACGTGGGAAGATGTGCTTAGGTTATATGCAAATACCACACCATTTTACGTAAGGGACTGCGGCGTCAGGGGTCTTGGTATCTGTGGGGATCCTGGAGCCAGTCCCCACAGGGATACGGAGGGACAACTGTACTGCTAATCGCATCCAGCGTGGTTTGTTACCTTGGTGTAACATACTTTATCCAGAGGAAATACAGTTATCACATGCTCTTAACCCAGATGTGCAAGTGTTAATTATAGCATTTAACTTTTTCAGAGGCTGATTCCTCACCCCCAAAGGAACGTGAGCTCTAACGTAGGAGAAAGTGCAGAGCTCCTGATAGATGTGGCTGATTTTGAGTGTGCCCTTTGCATGAGGTAGGATGACATAGAATCTATGCAACTGTGAAGAATTCAGCCTTTCTGAATTTTGTATCCCAAACATAATGGGCTTTTTATTGTTAGAGAAATTACGTATATCTCAATAACGATTTATTTTCTAAAAATAAGATTAAGGAAGTTATAAATGGAAAATGGATATAAGTGATTTCTAGAATTCTTATAAAAAGGTTATTTGAAAACGTCTTCTGGACATTTCTTGCTGAAAACCCAGACGTCTTCTCCAGGTTGCTCTTTGAGCCTGTCACTACGCCCTGTGGACACACGTTTTGCCTAAAATGCCTCGAGCGCTGCCTGGACCATGCCCCACATTGTCCTTTGTGCAAAGAAAAACTCTCAGAAGTAAGTATTTCTTGGGAACTGACAACTAGCACTTTTTTATTCGGTCTCAACCTATTTCCCCTTCACATCCAGCTTTAATTCCTCAGACCCTCAATGCCCTTTCCCAGTCCAGGTCAAGTCAACTCTTTGCCTTTTGTGTGCGTCTGTATAAGTAGCATCGCAGTGCCAGAGTAAACCCACAAAATAGGGAAGATTAAATTTCACTTTAAATTCATAATCTTAAATCTGAGACCCAAAACCTTATTAGTCATTCTTTTTTTTTCTTTTTTTATAAATTTACTTATTCATTTATTTGTTTTTGGCTGCATTGGGTCTTTGTTGCCGAGCACAGGCTTTCTCTAGTTGTGGTGAGCGGGGGCTACTCTTCGTTGCGGTGCACGGGCTTCTCATTGCGGTGGCATCTCTTGTTGCGGAGCATGGGCTCTAGGCACACGGGCTTCAGTAGTTGTGATGCACGGGCTTAGCTGCTCGGCGGCATGTGGGATCTTCCCGGACCAGGGCTCAAACCCGTATTGGCAGGCGGATTCTTAGCCATTGCGCCACCAGGGAAGTCCTTATTAGTCATCCTTATTGTGCTTCTCTGGTAGCCTCAGCTTTTCACTCTCCAGGTGGTTCTTTCATCTCTCTTCTCTCCCACCACCTGCTACTCACCCTCCCTGACATTATGATACTCATGGAAAGGGTATACACCAGCAAAATGGGAATTGCCTCTTCCTTGCTCCAAGGAAACCCTTTCTTTGCTTCTCTCATGGAGGGGGGGGGGTGTCCGGGGACTTCCCCTCCCCCTCCCCTTCTCTCCCTCTCAGGGCCGACCCCCCTGCTGTCACCTCAGTCCCTTTTGTCTTCTGAGACGACTCCCCTCCCCCCACCTCCTTGTTGACCCTTGACTAGGACGAGAGCTCTTTGTCCTTAAGAATTAATTACCATGTGGTATTATTTAACTTTTTCTTTTGTTCCAGTTGTTGGCAAGCAGAAATTTTCATATAACTACTCTGGCTGAAGAATTAATATTTCGATATTTGTCAGACGAACTGTCTGACAGAAAGAGAATTTATGATGAAGAAATGACTGAGCTTTCAAAGTAAGTCTCCGTGCTCCAGGTACTTGGTGTTGAGTTCAGGCTAAAGAAGAAAATCCTTGTTAATCTCACGACTTTATCTCATTTTTTTCCCCTGCCTTTGGCAGAGAAATTAGCCTCCAAAAAAATTAATTGCAAAGAGTTCATGTGAATTTAATTGAAAAAGTTTGTAAGAAATATTTCAAAAGTGTGTTTTGGCAATATTATATGGTTGCTTTTTGTATCTAAATAAGCAATGCTGAATTTTTCAGAATTGAAAAGGCACAGGACATAGAAGGGAAAAAGGGATTACCACTGAAAATAGGCTTGACAGTTATTTTTTCTCTTTTAAAGTGATTAAAATGTTGTGTTGTAGTGACCCGTAACTATTGAGACCTTATCATTCTTCTACTCTTTTTTTATTTAGAACTCATTACCTTTGACGGCTTTCATCAGAATTTTTTTCTTATTTACTTTTCTTGAGATATAATTGACATCTCACATTGTATTAGTTTCAGGTGTACAACATAATGAGTTGATATTTGTGTATATTGTGAAATGATCACCACAGTAAGTCTAGTTAACATGTCTCCAGACATAGTTACAAAAATTTTTTTCTTGTGATGAGGGCTTTTGAAGATCTACTCTCTTAGCAACTTTTTTTATTTTTATTTTTTTGCGGTACGCAGGCCTCTCACCGTTGTGGCCTCTCCCATTGCGGAGCACAGGCTCCGGACGCGCAGGCTCAGCGGCCACGGCTCACGGGCCCAGCCGCTCCGGGGCATGTGGGATCTTCCCGGACCGGGGCACGAACCCGCGTCCCCTGCATCGGCAGGCGGACGCTCAGCCACTGCGCCACCAGGGAAGCCCTTAGCAACTTTTAAATACACAGCACCGTGCTGTTAACGATAGTCACCACGCTGCACCTTACATCCCTAGGGCTTATTTATTTCGTGACTGGAACCTTGTGCTGTTTGACCCCTTCACCCATTTCACCTGCCCCCTCCTCTGGTAACCCTGTCTGTTCTCTGCATCTATGAGCTTGGTTTTGTTTATCTTTAGATTCCACATATAAATGAGCCCCTACGGTGGTGTTTGTCTTTCTCTGTCTGACTTATTTCACGTAGCACAGTGTCCTCAAGGTCATCAGAGTGTTTTTATAGTGATCGCAAGCGTGGTCTCCTCAGATTAAGTGAGAGGGCTTGGCAGGGAACGTGGCTCAGCTGAGAACTTTCTCAAGCTGTGGCCCTTGGCTTTCTTTTCCCACCTAAGCCTGAGGCAAACCTGAGGGGTTTGTAAGTGAGAGAGCTGAGGTTGGCTAGCTTCTGCTGTTTCACAGTGACTCTCACTCCCTTCTGTTTCTAACAGCTCCACCTCTAAGTTCACATTTCCCTCGCCCCGCAGTCTGACCAGGGATGTGCCCATCTTCGTGTGTGCCGTGGCCTTCCCCTCCGTGTCCTGTCCGCTCCACGTCTGTGAGCCCTGCTGTCGGCTTATGATAAGAAGATGCGTGGAAACTGGCACCAAACGGTTTGGCATGTGTTTATCTGCAGAGCACGCAGGGTAAGAATTACCAGTGTTCAAAGAAAGGGTTCTAATTAAATGTATCATTTGTCATTTTTCTTGAAGAACAGTTTAAGGTGATGTTGAAAACCTCTAGTGTCTCCTATGACATAACAAAGTATAAGTTCAGGGCCATCCATGATGTGGTCCCACCCTTCGTTTCTAGCCTCATCTCCTATTCCTTCCTTTGGAACATCATACCTACTAGTCCATTGCCACATTATTCGCCCTCCTCTAAAAAAAGTTCATGTTTTCATGCCTCCATGCTTCCCTCTGTCTGTAGTTCTCTTCTAGCTCACCATTATACAAACAAATCTGGTCGAACTTTTTAGGTCTAAAAAAATTGTTACATCCTCCATGAAACCTTTATCCACACAGCCAGAAAACTTTCAGTCTTATAAAAACCCACGGTGCTTGTTTTTTTTTAAATTAATTTATTTTGGCTGTGTTGCGTCTTCGTTTCTGTGTGAGGGCTTTCTCTAGTTGTGGCAAGCGGGGGCCACTCTTCATCGTGGTGCGCGGGCCTCTGACTATCGCGGCCTCTCTTATTGCGGAGCACAGGCTCCAGACGTGCAGGCTCAGTAGTTGTGGCTCACGGGCCTAGTTACTCCGTGGCGTGTGGGATCCTCCCAGACCAGGGCTCGAACCCATGTCGCCTGCGTTAGCAGGCAGATTCTCAACCACTGCGCCACCAGGGAAGCCCTGCTTGGTTTTCTGTCTCTTTTTGTTTTGCATCATTTTTCTAGGGAAGATGTTCCAAATCAGCAGGCAGCTCCCCTCCAAAGACTGCTCTGGGGACCCCAGGTCCTGCCCATGTCCTGGCTTCCTGATCCTCTAGGGCTTTGTCGTTACTGCATGGTCCTGATGAGATCATTACATCCAAGTTCTAGCTGGTGGAAGAGGCCCTGGTGCTTGTAGGGGATCCTGGAGAAAAGGGGCCCATATCAGTCACTGCTGCTCACACCTCCAGCAGAGGAGGCTGGGAAATGTAGTCCATCCAGTTGCCCAGGAGTTAGGGGAGAATGGATGTTTAGGGCTATCTGCTAGTTTCCACCGTATATACCTAGGAACATATCTTTCTAAAGATGTATGTAGAACATTTATGGAGAAAATTCTACAACTTTATTGAAAGATATTCAAGAATGGACAGAGATACTGTGTTCATGGGTACATAGACTCAGTGTCATAGATGTTCTTTTTTTTTTCACATTTATTGGAGTATAATTGCTTTACAATGGTGTGTTAGTTTCTGCTTTACAACAAAGTGAATCAGTTATACATATGTTCCCATATCTCCTCCCTCTTGCGTCTCCCTCCCTCCCACCCCTCTAGGTGGTCACAAAGCACCGAGCTGATCTCCCTGTGCTATGCGGCTGCTTCCCACTACCTATCTATTTTACGTTTGGTGGTGTATATATGTTAAATCCAAAGTAGATCTGGTCAGCATCACAAGAGGGTTTTTCATGGAATTGCTCAAGCTGATTTTAGAATCATTATGTTAAAGACCAAGACCATGGTAGTTTTGAAAAACCAGCTGAGAAAGTGGGGAGAACATCCCTGCAATAAAATTACAAGTCCAAGTAAGTAGACCATTGAAACAGACTATAGACATAAGCATATCCACTCATATTTGGACTCCAAATTTATATGTAATTTTGTGAGAAAAGGCAAAACTCCTCAATAAAAGGTACTCAGACAATTAGTGGGTAGTCCAAATGGGAAAAAAAAAATCTTTTCTCTGCCTTATACTATACACAAAAAGTAACATTTACATTCCCAACGTGAGGTGTGAAAAACAAAATATTAAAACATTTAAGAGAGAATATTGGGGACTATCTTTACAATTGGCAACAGGGAGAGATTCTTTTCTTACACAAGATGCCGAGAGCATTAGCGCAGAGAAAGAGATGAATACATCTGAAGTATTAACATTTGATTCATCGCAATCAGCATGAGCAAAGTGAAAAAACAGTTTCAGAAGTTCCACTTCCACTGGGAATATGGAACATCCAGAAAAGATTTACTACAGATAAGCTACTGAACCGAGGAGAGACAGGTCCTCCAGGGAGAGAGCAGACAGGAGCCCTGGCTCACCCATGGCCAAGCCCAGGAGAGGGGGAGAATTCAGCTGATTTTTTGGACAAATTTCTAATGGCCTCATGTGGGCAAACATGAGAGCCTCGATCCCCTGGATGCTGCAGAGTTGGCAGCCAAGTTCCTGGCCACAGACCAGGTGAGCTGTTTATCGCAGGAACAGGTTTTGTGGCTGAGGCCGACTTTGGAGGAGCTGACATGTGAGCTGGGGCACCGAGGCCTCCTTTGAAGGGGCTCTTCAGGCGGCTCCATGCGCACTGCAGCTGTGGATAAGACAGACCCTTAGGAAGGAGGGCGCTTTATTGGCGATCCAGGCAGAGGTGTTAACTCTGTGCAGGTGTGTAGCTTGGGAGTCCTCCCTCAGCATTAGTTCGGAGGTGTGTAGTGCAGTTGTTCATTCACTTTAGCATCAAATACCCTTGGGTTCAGATCTCGGCTCTGAATCTTCCTGTGGCCCTAGATCAGTTTAATTTTTCTGAGCCTCCATGTTTCTGTGAGGCTTGGATGAATACGTATGATAAATTGCTCTGTGTAATGCTTGACACATCGTAGGCACGATCGATACTATCGGGACGTGGGGGACAGTGAGAACCGTGACTGTGGGTAGGGTCACGCGGGAGAGCTTTGGAGTGAGGATACAGTGTCCCGGGCAGCCCCAGTGTGTTGGGGACACGTGGAGGATGCCTGTGGTGAAGGGAGGGACTGGTCAGGGAGGGCGAGAGTGCTGGGTCAGTGACAGGTCAGCTGGGGCGTGCCAGCATCACGTGTGACTCCACTGGGCTCATGTTGGTAGAACGGCGGGGTCTTGAGGTGTGATGGGTTGACAGGGAGATGAAGACAGTGCTTTTTAAAAAATATTTATTTATTTATTTTTGGCTGCGTTGGGTCTTCGTTGCTGTGCGCGGACTTTCTCTAGTTGCAGAGAGTGGGGCCCACTCTTCGTTGCAGTGCGTGGGCTTCTCATTGCGGTGGCTTCTCCTGTGGCGTGTGGGCTCTAGGCACACGGGCTTCAGTAGTTGTGGCACGTGGGCTCAGTAGTTGTGGCTCGTGGGCTCTAGAGCACAGGCTCAGTAGTCGTGGCTCACGGGCTTAGTTGCTCCACGGCATGTGGGATCTTCCCGGACCAGGGCCTGAACCCATGCTCCCTGCATTGGCAGGCGGATTCTTAGCTACTGCGCCACCAGGGAAGCCCCGAAGACGGTGCTTGTAGATGCCTTTCTGTGGCAGTTTGTTGGGGAGGGAAACAGCATGGGGGAGGGGAGCGGAGTCTGAGGGGTGGGGGGTGGGGACAGTGCGCTAGTGCCCCAGCCAAGGGGGCTGGGGGGCCACATTTCAGGTCCACCTGTCCCCACCCCACTGGTTAGAAGGGCTGAGGCACAAGTACCCCGTCCCCGCCGGCCCTTCTCTTGCCGTGTCGCACATCAGTGTGTTTCTCATCGGCTGCTGGTCTCTTGGAGGAAATAACCTTGCTGCTCTGGTATGGAGATGCTGTTTGTTTCATTTGGCTTTTTATTCCTTTAAGACCCAGGATTGCATCTGGGGAGAACTGAAGACCCTCCTGCATTTTTAGTCAGGGTTGTTTCTCCTGCCTGTCCTGCCAGGATCTCAGAGTACGGCTGCATGCTGGAGATCAAGGACGTCAGGACGTTCCCCGACGGCAGCTCTGTCGTAGATGCTGTTGGGATTAGCCGCTTCCGGGTTTTGAGCCACCGTCACAGAGACGGCTACAACACGGCAGACATTGAGTATCTGGAAGATGGAAAGGTGAGTAGTCACACCCACGGTGCCAGCTCTGTCCCCTTGCCAGCTGCTGTTTCTGGTCATCTGTGGGCACCGGGCCTTGTGGTGCAGAGGGCAGAGTGCAGCGAGGTGAGCTCTGAGGTCTTGGGCCCAGGGAGCTGAGTGTGAAGAAGACCGAGTGCGGTGGCTCTCAGGGTCCCTCTTCTATGCTGATAACAAATCTGATGAGCGGGTTTATTGACTGTCATTGTGGATGATGACTTTTGGGGGTGTATGTATATATTTTAAAATGGCAGCTTAAATAGCTACCACATGAAATAATTTAGTTTTTTTTAAAAGAAAACTCTCCACTACATATGAATATTTGATTTGTATTATATAAATCAAATTGAGAATGGTCGTGTGTGTTATAATCTGATTCCTCAGTTTACCTCAATTTTCATAAATGCTGTTGTTTTATAATCAGGAAGGACCTTAGTGCTTTACAGATGGGAAAATTCTCTCCTAAAGCAGCTGAGCAACTGGCCAAAGCTTCCACACAAGAGGCAGTGATGGAGCCAGAACAAACCTGGGTCCCCTGGTCCTCCGCCCGGAGCTGTTCCTGCTCACCTGTTCCTAGGTGTCCCTACCTAGGACTGAGCCTTGCTGGGCAGTGAGAGGGGCCCCGGGCAGCAGGGCGCATCCGTCTGAAGCCTAAGGGCCTCCCCCTGGCATCAGGCTCAGGCCGTGAATGCACTGTTGCTGTAACATATCTATTGGAATATAATGTGGTGACATGGAATATAATTTTTTAAATGTTATAACTCTTTGACTTGGTAATTCTGCTGCTGAGAAACTATCCTGAGGAAATGACAGCCCCTTCTCTCACACACACACGCAAAACCACTTTTGCGTAAATACTTATATTACTTGTATTATTTTAAAATGTATCTTACGTGAATGGTTGAGTAAATCATGGCACATCTCCGATATGGGATTGCATGTACTCATTAAAAATGATTCATGATAACATCGGGTCCGTGCTTATATTAACAGAAACATCTGGATGTTACAGACGGACAGACAGACAGGGTAGATAGAGCTCCAGTGTGTAAAAAAAAGTGAAGATTTCTGTGTTGAGCATATATCTTGTTTATAAAACACTGATGAATTACTGAAGTGTTAGATGCCAGGAATCCGCTCAGCAGACGTGGCCGCAGTCACTGTGTGATGGACACGCGTGTGATAATGAACTGTTGAAAAGGTTGTCTCTTCTCCTTGGTCAGGTGGAAGGTGCAGAGTATGAAGAACTCACCGCCCTGCATGATTCAGTTTATCAGCAGTCTGTGTCCTGGTTTGCTTCACTTCAGGATCACATGAAAGAACAGATTTTAAGCCATTTTGGGTTAATGCCCGACAGAGAACCTGAGCCTCAGGTATACTGTCCTTTCTTCTTTTATCACGCTGTTATGTCCTGCCGTAATGTGCTAAGACACATTATGCTGGGGAAAACTTGGCAGTACCTGCTATGCTGTTTACTCCATTATGGTCGCTTATGAACCAGTTCATTTATCCGCAGCCCAAAGAAGCCCCTGGTATAGTAGCACGTGCCTTTTGGAGCAAAGCGATAAATGCTTTCTGATTAATACTACATGAAGGTAATTTCTTTTCTCTCAGAAATCAGTTTATTCTGATCGGCTGTCAGCTTTTGTACTTCTCCCACCAACATGGGAAGATTTAGTAGTAATTTTAGTATATTGGCAGGAACACTTTATGTTTTGCATGTAAGATTGCCCTGCACCCAATGAACAGGTGTTGGATAAATGGAGAGAAAATCCCCACCTCTCGTTAAATCGGAAACTTTCCTAGCCCTCGATCCCATCATCGTGGGCTTTCTCCCTGCTCCCAGGACTGCTCTCAGTGACACTGGCTCTTTAAGTGATGAATGGGTTTCAGGTCTGTGAAGCATTTGTAAGTGCAGATGACCCCACTTCTCCGCATTTGGGTGGCACAGGTGGGGATGGTGTGCGCTTGTGCCTGAGAGTGTATGGTTCGTCCTACTGTGCCCACTCACCTGTCCTGGAGAAAGGGGGGCAGGGCCAGGTCTCAGCAGGTTTACGGTCAGATGAAATGTCTTTTGTATCTTTTCCATCCATTTTTATGTTCTTTTTCTGTCTCTTGGGGGCTTCTGTCTTTTCCCCCCACTTGAGTTCTGTCGTTTCCAAACCCAAGACAGTGCTTTCAGCGTCAGCTCACCTCCGAGTCCTTTCTCACCCTCCACTCTGTTATAACCCCTCCTCCTCTGTTCTGTAGCCTGGATTCAGAAAGCAAGCTGATTAGACTAACTTGATTGAGGTATGAACCATTCTTTTTTCTAGGAGTTTTTTGCTTATTAACCCCAATTAATCTCTAATTGTAACACATTGCATGATGGGAGTGGCTTAAAGACAACAGAAATTTCTTATTGTACAGTTCTGGAGGTCAGAAATCCGACGCAGGTCTCACCAGGCTGTGACCAAGGTGACGGCAAGACTTTATTCCTTCCTGGAGGCTCTAAAGGAGAATCCATTTCCTGGCCTTTTCTGGCCTCCAAAGGCTTGCGGTGTCCCTTGCCTCTCACCCGTTTGTCCGTCTTCCAGGCCGGCAGCTGCCGCCTCTGGGCCCCCTTCCATAGACTCATCTACACCTGGTCACAGCCCAGCACGGCTCCCTGCTGGAAAGACCCCTGCGATGAGGCTGAGCCCACCGAGGCGGGGCAGATCCAGCGTAAGCTCTCCACCTGCAGGTCCCTGACTCACATCCGCAGTGTCCCTTCTGCCGTGTAAGCTGCCATAGCCACGGGCTTCAGGAACTGGGGGGTCAACACCTTCGGGAGACCATTAGTCTTCCTACCACAGAGGATGTTAGGTCCTTTGTGGGAGATATTTTTATGCCAAGGCCCTTCCCATTAATCATGCTGCTCAGTTTCTCCCCACTCGGCGAGATGAGGAGGGAAAGGGAGGGTGTGAATCCCACAGAAGGTTGTTTGTCCAACACTCGGGCCTTCTTCCCTTGGAGAGGAGACGGGTGCCTTCCGCACAGTGACGTGGGCTGCCCTGTGTACTTTGGCCCCTGTGTTACTCCTGATCTCTCACCCTGAGCTATGGTGAGTCTAGAGCCACCCTCCCTGGTTCCCAGTTTGGATTCTGAAGTCAAGACATTAGAAGCAGGGCGCCTTGGATGCCTTGGTTCCAGTACCAGGACTATTGAGAACAACTTTGTGATCAGCTTTTGCCTAGAGCTCATTCCAGAAGTGCCTGCTTGGTTATGTGAAATAAAGGCTCTCAGGTCGCTTACTAGTTCATATATATGTACATGTATAATTAATAGTAACTATTAATAATATATAATTGATAGTAATTTCTTATATATATATATATTTAACAATAACTCATATATATAGATGTTTCATATAGAGGTACATTTGTCACTGACTGTATTATAAGGTTTATCTTACTGTAACACTCAAACTTGCACACCTACTGTGTGCTTTATAAACATTGTGCTGTATATAACATATCTAAAACTTAAAGAACAGCAACAGAACATTGGACAGTAGAGGTAAAAATTATAGTCTCCTTTTCTGGTTGGTCATATGTTCTGAACTAGAGCTTTGAGAGAACAAGGGTGACTAATCCATAGCGTTTCCCTGTGCAAGATGCTTCTCTTGACACATTCTTCCTTTTGTGAGTTTCCTCACATTTCAGTGTGTGACGTGACCGTAAGCTTTGTGTTTTGAGGGCTGAATGAATTGCGCGGTAGACCTCAAAGAGAAGACGGCATTTAATTCTTGTTCACGTGTCTGTGGGTAAACAAAAGACCATTGGGGGGGAACAGGCTTGTATTGTAGGTGCTAATTTTGTGCTTCCCTTTGTTTTGCAGAGTAACCTTAGTGGTCCTGCCTGGTCCTGGTGGATCCTGGCAGTGCTGCCGTTGGAGCGGAAGGCTCAGCTGGCCATACTCAGCATGATCTCGCTGAAGGAGCGTCTGCTCGCCATTCGGCGAATATTAGCCATCATCACGCGTGAGATGAATAGTCGGCAAGAGCTGGTTAACAGCCGGGAGAGAAATAATTGATTTTCTCTCTCAGGGTTTCTGGAAGCCCTTGTGTTTTTATGAGGAGTTCCAGGCACGGACGAGTAACATCCATCCATCGTGCTTTGTAAAATGCTTGTTGATAGGGTTACAGAATGGAACACTTAGCAAACGTTGACCCCTACTCAAAAGTTGGAAGTCTGTGCCTGGTGGCATCTGACTCTGTACAAGGTTAGCCTGAAATTTGAATGGATCCCACGGTTGGAAAACAACCTAAGAAAATCTCTCTGAACCAGATGCTTTCGGTGTGTAGTTCACTCACAACAGGGGACGACCCAGGTGATTGACAAGTGGTTTAGCTTTTGCAAGAAAGGAGACTCCCTTCCCAGTAAAGTGTTCCCATCATGCTTTGGAGGGAAATCACGTTTTTACCTGGAAGCATATTTCTCAGAGTACAGGCTAACCAAAAACGCACTTAGGCTTTGAGTGTCACTGTGAAGTTGTCTGTGAAAGAATCAAACAGTTGTCTAGCGGCAGGGCTGAAGTTAGTCCTTACCCAAGGAGTAGTACAGAGCCGGTTAGAACTGTGTTTTGTGTCCTGCCGTAGTTCAGATGTTGTAAATTGCATGTTTTAATTAATATCAAAATATAAGAAGGGTACCTTGGATATAGAAAAATCTGAAAACAGTATAGTTGATTTGAGGGTATGTACTTAAACACACACACACACACACACACACACACACACACACAACAAAGAATGAATAAAGGGAGCTAAACCTGTACATGCATTGGGATGTTCAGAATACAACCAAAGGAGTGCAAAGAACCCCTTGAAAACAACCCTGTCTCATTAATTCAGTGGATGTGAAGCATGTAGGAAATGTCATCTTTCTACTCAGATTGCCATTAGAAACTAGGCCCATCAGTAAATTTGAGTTCACCATCCATCCACTAATATATGAAGACATTAAAAAGCTGCTATGGAATGGGTATCTGTCTATTCCAGGAAAACACATCAGGACAGTATACAAGGAGAAGGAGGCAGGTATGGGATATAAACATGTAGCAAGTTTTTCTCCAACCCCAACCTGAAAATTATATTTGTTTTCTTTTTTAGTAAGTTTTACAATGATCAGACCAGATGTTATCTATTAAAAAGCAGTGGTGGGGCTTCCCTGGTGGCACAGTGGTTGAGAGTCCGCGTGCCGCTGCAGGGGACGCGGGTTCGTGCCCCGGTCCGGGAAGATCCCACGTGCCGCGGAGCGGCTGGGCCCATAAGCCATGGCCACTGAGCCTGCGCGTCCGGAGCCTGTGCTCCGCAACGGGAGAGGCCACAACAGTGAGAGGCCCACGTACCGCAAAAAAAAAAAAAAAAAAAAAGTGGTATAAATCCCAACCTCTAGTGCATATTGGTGATGTTAATTGGAATAACCGTGTGAACCTGATATACCGAATCGTTCTCACTGGCCTGACAGCTGGTGCGTTTAGTTGGCTTCTTGGTCTGTGAGGTGGATGTTCTTAATGAAGAGATGGTGAGAACCAGACTAGAGAATAAATCACAGCTTTAAGTTTTGCTTTACTTATTCAAGGTATGTGATGTTTTAGGTTTTTTTTAATATATTTAATGATACTGAATGTTGGTTTATCAATCCATCAAGCATTTTAATAGAAAGACTTTATAATTGTATTTGTTTTTACATTGTAGGAGTTTTCAGTCACTAAAACTCAGTTTCATCATGGGAATGAGCAAACACTATTCTTGTGTAACTTAGAGTCATATAGAGAAAATTTGAATGTATTTCCCAGTACCTCTCATATTGTGAATCTCAAATCTCATTATGGTATAAAGGCAGTTTGGCCAGGTGACTTCTAAAATATTTTATTAATTCATGCATTGACAATAGTATTCATTACATCCTAACCTGATCATCTAAAAGGAAGCAAAACTGCGTCTAGTGTGCCAGAGACCTTTGTTAGAAATGGTTAGTGACAGTGGGTATGCATTGACCATGCTCGGCCTTTCTCTTTTGGAAAAATCTTTTTCTATCTTAAAACCGTATAATTGCTGTTTCCATGTGAGGGTGTCCAAGTAACCACAGTGTGATCATAATTTCTCCGGGAGCCTTCCTGAAGTTAAGTGTCTGTGCTCAGAGTGTTAGGGCTTCCCCATAACAATTGGATGCTATTGCTTTCTAAACCTCACTCTTTAAACATCATAACTTGCATAGTTCTCGAATCATTAAGTTATCTCTTCCTGATGCCGTCTGCCCCTTTCTGAGTCATCTCCTCATCCTGAGTGTTCTCTCATGGAAGCCTGTTCAACAGTGATGATGCAGACTAGAGCAGCAAAAGTTTTGATTCTTTTTGTTTTCTGACAGCAGAGGGAATGGTCTGTGATCCCCTCATGCTCTGCCAGCATCACACGTCCGCATCCTGCAAAACAGGAGAGGTTGGTGCTTCCTGAGCATTTAGCTTACATTGTTTATCATGAAGTCAAATGAAGGAAACAATACCCCAAGTCATATTAGGAAGGAAGCTTCCTTTTAGAAAGTTAAAAAGAGAATCCCAGCTCCGGTTTGCTGTAAATCTAGCTAAAGGAGAACAGTCCCCTTTCTCCTCCCCCTTCCTACCTTTTTTCTGTGATAGAGATGTCATTTCTAAGGATTTCTCAGGAAATAATGTCATCTCTCGTTCAAAGTCAGAGCATTCCAGTTTAATTTTACTGAAAGTGTTCTGACCCCAATGCTCTAGTTACATCAGAATAAAAACAGAATCTATTTAGAGTAACAACAGTGTGGGGAGTAGTTTTTCTCCTTTAAATTTAGCACTGGAAGTACAGTATACACTCTGTTAGGTATTTTTCCATTCACTCTCCTAAGTGGCTTGACTCCTAATTCCATCCCTGCCTGTGTCTTTGAAACGCAGCTGACATCCTGACAGGCAGTATTCTGAAAGCCCGGGAGATTTGGGGGGTATCTTGTTCCCTGTGTGTGTCCCTGTCTTCTGTATTGAAAGGATATTTTTGAAAGTTCCAAATTAAAAGTTAAAAATTTTCAGGTTTATCCACGCAACCACCATAAGTTCTAACCAATTCACGTGCCACATTTTGGAGTGTGATCTCATTTTTATAACCAAAAAAATGTCTTTTCTCAAACTGCTCCTCCCACCCAAACGAAGAAACCCCGAATGTTTAATAATTTATATCTCAACTCTTAACATACGTCAGGTCTTAACCACGGGACTTTCGAATCATCAAGGAACAAATTTATAGATGGTAAAATTGCTGTGACCCATATTATCATTTTGTCATAAAATTATTTGAAAATTGGCAGTTGATACAATCAAAATACTTCATTGCCTGACCTAGCCGTGTAGTCATTAGGATCTGTAAGCTGCTTTTAAAAAGTATTCATCTGTTTCTTCTCCTTCCTTTCTTTTTTTTATGTTTTCCCCCACCACTTAAATTACTGTTTAGAATTTCGATGCTGTCTTTCAAATAATAAAAAAAAAAGAAATATCAAAGATATGAGGAGGCAAGTAGCTCATTAGGAGGAAAATAAATGTGGGTGGTTTCTTTCTGTGTAAAGCACGAGGTTTCATTTTTCAGAAATATGCCTGTGGAGTCAAGCAGGGAGGTCCCTATCTCCCATTTTAACGTGGGTAGCAGTGACAACTTGCAGAAAGAAGCTCTTTGTCTTTAGCACCATCCCTACTAAAAGGCCCTGTTCTGATTCTGTGGTTCACCAAAACCTAACTCCCAGGGAAGCTAGATTTGAATGGGTAGGGGGGGGTATATGTGCCAGCCACACAGGGGAAGAATTGAACCCTGAATGTTGCCAAGCATCACCTCCTCTCTACTAGGCCTAGATGCTTAAGTCTAAGCCGTTGACTTCAGTCTCCTAGAAGAAGGTCTTTTCACCCTTAGAGTTGCTCACGTTAACTTCACGTATCACTTACCCACTGCGAAAAAAAATTACCAACATCTGCTGGATCCTATAAAGTAGCTTTTAGTAGTGGATCTTAGGTGTATATTCTAGTAGCGCATATTGAAATATTAGGATATGTCAGCAGCATAAAATAAAGAAGAAATTAAAGTGCCACCGTTGTACTTGGCCACGTTGGGAACCGTATCTCTGATTTGTGCCTGGGTCTTAATGTGTAACGGTGACTGAGTAACAATACAGAGAGGTCCATGCCATTGAAAGAAGAGTTTACTGTTATTCGCAGTTCTGTTAGAAATGAGAGGCATGGCACTCGGGGCTACTTGGGGAAGCACCCAGCGTCCGGAGGCAGAGACAGCAGTGAAGGGAAGGCGTGGGGCACTGTATTTTGGCAGGAAAGGGGAAACGGCATGGCTAGTTTGTGTAATGTCGGTGGGCTGTGGGCTGCAGGGTGGTCTCCAGTTGTCTGGTACCGGCCCTGGGTGGTTTGGGCAGAGGAATATTGCCTCTTGGAGGGCGAGAGCCATCAGAGGAGGTGGCTCAGAGTGTGAGCGCTGAATTGTTGGGTTTTGTATGAAAGTCGTGCTCCCTTGTGAGCCCTTTGCTGTCTCTTAAGTATTGGCTACCCCAGGAGGGGCCATCTCTCCCCTGTCAGGGAGGCCCCCAAGAAGTCAGAATATCATAAAAATATTTTTTAAAAACATGATTAATACAATTAGTCCTCCGATGTTTTGACATCATATTAAGGAAACTTGGGGTGATAACAGAGACAATGGAGACATTTAGAGAATAGGGCACAAGTTACCTTAAGCAGCATAGGAAGCATTTTTTATGAGAGTAAAATAAAACACAGAGGAACACTGGTGAAGGTATAAGGAGTCCTTGAGGCTGGCTCATAATTAAGTTTCCCATTTATATGGCATTAGCCAAGATCACAGATCTGGAATTTTTGGGGGGAGGGGTTCATTAATAATATTTTGGGAGAGTTGTAAAGTGTGTTAAAAGTATTAGTCTGATAATAATATCTTGGTGCATTTCTTGGGTCAAGATGGCAGGTCGAGCAGTTGTGCTATTGGAGGGTATGATCTGGTAATTTAGCAAAGTATATTAGCGATTAGTGGTGTCAACCTCTTTGGGAAAAAAAAAAAAGATAATCAGTTCAGCCCGCACAATTGAGCTTATTCATAAATAGCAGAGGAATTGCAATTTGGGACAAGCAAACTATGGTGAACCACAGGCAAGTTTGGAGAGCAAAGGAGGAGAGTGTTCTTCATAGAGGAAAGGAGGAAGTTGGGAGGAATTTTTTTTTGAAGTATTCTATTCTATTTATTTATTTATGGCTGTGCTAGGTCTTAGCAGCATGCGGGATCTTTAACTATGGCATGCGGACTTCTTAGTTGAGGCATGCGGACTTCTTCATTGTGGCATGCAGACTCATAGTTGCGGCATGTGAACTCTTAGTTGTGGCATGCATGCAGGATCTAGTTCCCTGACCAGGGATCGAACCCGGGTCCCCTGCATTGGGAGTGTGGAGTCTTACCCGCTGGACCACGAGGGGAGTCCCAGGAGAGGTTGCTTTGAGCAAAAGTTCATCAGTGGAAAATGAGAGTTTGCAGCGGTGGCACCTTTTCATTGACTGCAAGCGAGGGCATCTTGCTGTTGCCAGGCCAAGGGGGCAGTCTTCCTTCTTCCTGCAGTGCTGTTCAAGCTGTGATCTTGTGGATTCCTAATTCCAATTCTGAGTTAGGGTTCTTTAGAGCATTTTCACAGTGGCATGTGTGTGTAACTGAGGGAAAGGAGTGGTTATGGGGAGAGACACAGGGCAGGAGGTTCTGGTGGAAAGCTGGAGGGCAGTAGCAGGAGAAGGCAGTGGGGGAGTGAGCGGTCCTCTCCTAGGGGCTTGAAGGGTTGACTTCGGTAAGACAGCAGATGCTTCCTGGGGAAAGTAATAATCACCGTTAATTTTTGGAATGGCGTACAAATGGTACTGATAGTAACATCTGCCAGATTTCCCTTCAGGCGTGGGAGCGTGGGGGGCTGTATGTGTTGGCAGAGTGAGGAATATATATACCAGGATTATGGGCTAAGCAGACAGCAAGCTGAGAAGCATAATAGAATGCATAATTTTGAAGGAAGCAAAGCAAAAATGTCTTGTGTTCAACTTGTACCTTAGGAAAGGCAGTCCGTGGGCAGAGGTCTTAGTGTCCAGGGTGTAAAGTTGTCTCCAGTGGCAGACTTGTGGTCTGAGATGTCATCTGAACAGTGAGATTCTGAGCCAGGGTGATGTCTAGGATGTGGGATTTGATATCAGTTTTAAATGGATACCCAGTTGGGTTGATGTGGGTTTCAGCACTTGATATGTTTGGTTGAAACAATGGCTTACTTAAAGAGTTTGCAAACCAGTGAAAGCTCCCAATTCAGTAGTAATAAGATGGACAGTGAGCAGGATGGTGTGCAGCTGTACCTGGCAGAGTTTTTGTTTTTGTTTATTGGTGGAAGTTTATTTCTGGTTGGATCCCATATCATATGAGTGACTGCCTAGCATGTGGGAATGTCTGTGATTAATGGGTCCTATTAAAAAATAAAATTCAACTGAGTAAATCTGAAGACCTAATTGGCTTTATTAAATGATTCATGGATCAGACAGCATCTCCTCTAGCAAGCGGAGTGATACCCTGGGGAGTTATACAAAATGGAAGGCTTTTATAAAAAAGGAGGGTGGGATGAGGAGTACATTAGCAAAAGAAAAATGAAAGTTCATTGGAGAAAAGTAAGGGTTCAGGGAGATGACGGCTTCTCATTGGCTAACTTGCAGCATTTTCCATTGGCCGGGCTTGTTGCTAGGCGAGGAGAAAATCTCTTCCTGCTGGGGTAGTGGAGATGCAAGGGATGTCTCTTCCTGCTTGAGGTAATTGACAATGAGTGGTAGGGTGTGAGAGCTTCCTCTGCAGGCCTCCCCAGCTTCCGATGTTGGTTGACATTTTCTTTATTAATTTTCACATTTTCCCCTTTTTAACAAGATCTTTGTCCAGAAGCATTGCTAATCAAAAGTCAGGCTTTCTGAGTTCAGTAGCCTTCATCCCTTGATGCCAGGAAGGACCTTTCCTGAGTGTCATGTCCCATGTTAGCTGGACAGTGTGTGGACTGGAAACCACTTCAGGCCCATTTGAGTAACAAGGAAAGGGAGTAGGGAGAAGTCTCAGGTGTTTCTTTTCCAAAGGCTATATTCTGTCAAGGTCATAAGCATTGGAGATCATCTTGAAGTGCTGAGCTAGCAACACCTTATTAGTTATGTCATTTTTAGGGACTGCTGCCTTTACTTGTTAAGCCAGGGTTAAGTCAGATTTTTAGTGCCTGTGGGGAGAGAATCTCCTAGTTTAAAGAATTATTCTAAATGTCTTGCAAAGATGGATGCTGCTGGTGAGATTTCTTAGTGAGTGGGGACAAATCTGACGTAGATAACCATATGATCATGGAGGTGAAGAAAGGGCTTTATCTTTCCAGGCCATTGTCAGAGTAAGAAGAGAAAGAGGGTCTCATGTTCAGTTAGAGTGTGAAATATTGATCCATGTTTTTGGGGCAGAAGCAGTCTACCTTGTTGACCTAAAACAATAAAACAGCCAGTTATTTTACCAGCAAAATGGGTTTATTGGGGATCAACAAAGAATTGCAATTTGGGACATGCAGTCTGTGGTGAAACACAGGCAAGTCTGGTGAACAAAGGGGCGGAACATTCTTTTATAGAGGAGAAGGGGGAGTTGGGAGGGGCTGTTATAAACAAAGAATCCACTGGAGGAACCTGGAGTTCAAAGTGTAATGGCTTTTCATTGGCTTAGTCATGACAGTGTCTCATTAGCTGGGTTATTGCCAAGCAAGGAGAAATTCTTCCTTCCTCCTGTTGGGTAGTAAAGTAGTCACCTTCTTCCTGTTGGAGATGCAAGGCATGGCTCTTTTTGTTGGGTGTGCAATTGATGTCAAGTGGTAGGACATGAGAGCGCCCCCTTCTGGCATCACTACTTCATTTTAAATGAGGTTTCTGTTTATTAATTTTCACATTTCCCCCTTTTGATCAAGATCCTTCTCTGAAAGCATCACTGATCAACAGTCAATTTTTTTTCAGATTTAGTGGCCTTTGTCCCTTGATGTCAGGAAGGACCTTTCCTGGGTGTTGTGACCCACGTCAGAGGAAAAGTGCACAGATTAGAAACCTATCAAGGTCAAATTCAAGTAACAAGGAGGGGTAGGAGGGAGGTCTCTTGGGCATTTCCCATCTAAAATTTGTATCTTAGAATAGTGATACAAGTGTGCCCTCAAAACTGAAAGAATTAAACAGGCTCTTTGGGAAGACACAGTACAGGAATAAACATGAAGCAATAGCTAATGAACTGTTTGCAAAAATAGCAAAACTTCAAAGACTTTTTTTGTTGTTGTTATCTCAGAAGAACTGTTTGGAACCAAGTGTTTTAACAGTAATACAGCCTGTAGCTTGCAAATTCAGAGACCATGAATTTGAATCAGAAACTAGGCTCAGTTAATAGTCCAGATGAAAGAGAGAGACTGTGAATCCTGAACTTTCTGATGGGGCTGGTCTGGACATCTTGGGAAAGCTGTCTAGACATCAGATGTCATCTGTTTCAATTCTGGGGAATCTTTACCTTCAAGTCACCAGGTGGTGTGCAGGTCCAGCCAGGGTTTGGTTCTTTTTTTAAATGTGTCACATGAATCCAAGAGTCTGTTTTCTGGAGTTGTGGCAGTACCAGGGTTGATTAGTGGTACCTGATACAGGCATTTCCAACGAAGTTGAAGCGAGTTTTTCCAGAGGTGTCTTTTTCAGTAGACAAAATCTCCAGGTTGCAAGGTGTTACGCTAAAGGTCCTTGTCTCCCTGGAGCACACTGAAAAAACTGCTCTATCAGAGCATGGTTGGGTTTTTCTTTGAACATCTTTATTGGATATTGGAGTATAATTGCTTTACAATGGTGTGTTAGTTTCTGCTGTATAACAAAGTGAATTAGCTATACATATACATATATCCCCATATCTCCTCCCTCTTGTGTTTCCCTCCCACCCTCCCTATCCCACCCCTCTAGGTGGTCACACAGCACCAAGCTGATTTCCCTGTGCTTTGTGGCTGCTTCCCACTAGCTATCTATTTTACATTTGGTAGTGTATATATGTCCATGCCACTCTCTCACTTCGTCCCAGCTTACCCTTCCCCCTCCCTGTGTCCTCAAGTCCATTCTCTACATCTGTGTCTTTATTCCTGTTCTGCCCCTAGGTTCTTCAGAACCAGTTTTTTTTTCTTTTTTTAGATTCCGTATATATGTGTTAGCATACAGTATTGGTTTTTCTCTTTCTGACTTACTTCACTCTGTATGACAGACTGTAGGTCCATCCACCTCACTGCAAATAACTCAATTTCGTTTCTTTTTATGACTACGTAATATTCCATTGTATATATATGCCACATCTTCTTTATCCATTCATCTGTCGATGGACATTTAGGTTGGTTCCATGACCTGGCTATTGTAAACAGTGCTGCATTGAACATTGTGGTTCATGACTCTTTTTGAATTATGGTTTTCTCAGGGTATATGCCCAGTAGTGGGATTGCTGGGTCGTATTGTAGTTCTATTTTAGGTTTTTTAAGGAACCTCCATACTGTTCTCCATAGTGGCTGTATCAATTTACATTCCCATCAACAGTGCAAGAGGGCTCCCTTTTCTCCACACCCTCTCCAGCATTTATTGTTGGTAGATTTTTGATGATGGCCATTCTGACTGTTGTGAGGTGATACCTCATTGTAGTTTTTTTTTTTTTTTCTTTTGTGGTACGCGGGCCTCTCACTGTTGTGGCCTCTCCCATTGTGGAGCACGGGCTCTGGATGCGCAGGCTCAGCGGCCATGGCTCACGGGCCCAGCCGCTCCACGGCACGTGGGATCTTCCCGGACCAGAGCACGAATCCGTGTCCCCTACGTCGGCAGGTGGACTCTCAACCACTGCGCCACCAGGGAAGCCCCCTCATTGTAGTTTTGATTTGCATTTCTCTAATGATTAGTGATGTTGAGCATCCTTTCATGTGTTTGTTGGCAATCTGTATATCTTCTTTGTAGAAATGTCTTATTTAGGTCTTCTGCCCATTTTTGGATTGGGTTGTTTGTTTTTTTGATATTGAGCTGCATGAGCTGCTTGTATATTTTGGAGATTAATCCTTTGTCAGTTGCTTCATTTGCAAATATTTTCTCCCATTCTGATGGTTGTCTTTTCGTCTTGTTTATGGTTTCCTTTGCTGTGCAAAAGCTTTTAAGTTTCATTAGGTGCCACTTGTTTATTTTTGTTTTTATTTCCATTTCTCTAGGAGGTGGGTCAAAAAGGATCTTGCTGTGATTTACGTCATAGAGTGTCCTGCCTATGTTTTCCTCTGAGAGTTTTATAGTGGCTGGCCTTACATTTAGGTCTTTAATCCATTTTGAGTTTATTTTTGTGTATGGTGTTAGGGAGTGTTCTAATTTCATTCTTTTACATGTAGCTGTACAGTTTTCCCAGCACCACTTATTGAAGAGGCTCTCTTTTCTCCATTGTATAATCTTGCCTCCTTTATCAATAATAAGCTGACTCTATGTGTGTGGGTTTATTTCTGGGCTTTCTTTCCTGTTCCATTGATCTGTATTTCTGATTTTGTGCCAGTACCGTACTGTCTTGATTACTGTAGCTTTTTAGTATGGTCTGAAGTCCGGGAGCCTGATTCCTCCAGCTCCATTTTTCTTTCTCGAGATTGCTTTGGCTATTCAGGGTCTTTTGTGTTTTCATACAAATAGTGAAATTTTTGTTCCATTTCTGTGAAAAATTCCATTGGTAGTTTGATAGGGATTGCATTGAATCTGTAGATTGCTTTGAGTAGTATAGTCATTTTCACAATGTTGATTCTTCCAGTCCAAGAACATAGTATCTCTCTCCATCTCTTTGTATTATCTTTAATTTCTTTCATCAGTGTCTTATAGTTTTCTGCATACAGGTCTTTTGTCTCCTTAGGTACATTTATTTCTAGGTATTTTATTCTTTTTGTTGCAATGGTAAATAGGAGTGTTTCCTTAATTTCTCTTACAGATTTTTCATCATTAGTGCATAGAAATGCAAGAGATTTCTGTGCATTAATTTTGTATCCTGCTACTTTACCAAATTCATTGATTAGCTCTAGTAGTTTTCCGGTAGCATCTTTAGGATTCACTATGTATAGTATCATGTCATCTGCACATAGTGACAGCTTTACTTCCTCTTTTCCGATTTGGATTCCTTTTATTTCTTTTTCTTCTCTGATTGCTCTGGCTAAAACTTCCAAAACTATGTTGAATAATGGTGAGAGTGGACAGTCTTGTTTTGCTCCTTATCTTAGAGGAAATGATTTCAGTTTTTCACCATTGAGAATGATGTTGGCTGTGGGTTTGTCATATATGGCCTTTATTATCTTGAGGTAATTTCCTTCTGTGCCTACTTTCTGAAGGGTTTTTTTTTTTTATCATAAATGGGTGTTGAATTTTGTCGAAAGCTTTTTCTGCATCTATTGAGATGATCATATGGTTTTTCTCCTTCAGTTTGTTAATATGCTTTATCACATTGATAGATTTGTGTATATTGAAGATTCCTTGCATTCCTTGGACAAACCCCACTTGATCATGGTGTATGATCCTTTTAATGTGCTGTTGGATTCTGTTTGCTAGTATTTTGTTGAGGATTTTTGCATCTATGTTCATTAGTGATATTGGCCTGTGGTTTTCTTTCTTTGAGACATCTTTGTCTGGTTTTGGTATCAGGTTGATGGTGGCCTCGTAGAATGAGTTTGGGAGTGTTTCTCCCTCTGCTGTGTTTTGGAATAGTTTGAGAAGGATAGGTGTTAGCTTTTCTGTAAATGTTTGATAGAATTCACCTGTGAAGCCATCTGGTCCTGGGCTTTTGTTCGTTGGAAGATTTTTAATCACAGTCTCAATTTCAGTGCTTGTGATTGGTCTGTTTATATTTTCTGTTTCTTCCCTGTTCAGTCTCAGAAGGTTGTGCTTTTCTAAGAATTTGTGTATTTCTTCCAAGTTATCCATTTTATTGGCATATAGTTGCTTGTTGTAATTTCTCATGATGCTTTGTATTTCTGCAGTGTCAGTTGTTACTTCTTCTTTTTCATTTCTGATTCTGTGGATTTGAGGCTTCTCCCTTTTTTTCCTGATGAGTCTGGCTAATGGTTTATCTATTTTGTTTATCTTCTCAAAAAAACCAGCTTTTAGTTTTATTGACCTTTGCTCTCATTTCCTTCATTTCTTTTTCATTTATTTCTGATCTGATCTTTATGATTTCTTTCCTTCTGCTAACTTTGGGGTATTTTGTTCTTCTTTCTCTAATTGCTTTAGGTGTAAGGTTAGGTTGTTTATTTCAGATGTTTCTTGTTTCTTGAGGTAGGATTGTATTGCTATAAACTTCCCTCTTAGGACTGCTTTTGCTGCATCCCATAGGTTTTGGGTTGTCGTGTGTTCATTGTCATTTGTTTTTAGGTATTTTTTTATTTCCTCTTTGATTTCTTCAGTGATCTCTTGGTTATTTAGTAGTGTATTGTTTAGCCTCTATGTGTTAGTATTTTTTACAGTTTTTTTTCCTGTGTTTGATATCTAGTCTCATAGCCTTGTGGTTGGAAAAGATACTTGATATGATTTTAATTTTCTTAAATTTACCAAGGCTTGATTTGTGACCCAAGATGTGATCTATCCTGGAGAATGTTCCATGAGCACTTGAGAAGAAAGTGTATTCTGTTGTTTTTGGATGGAATGTCCTATAAATATCAATTAAGTCCATCTTGTCTAATGTGTCATTTAAAGCTTGTGTTTCCTTATTTATTTTCATTTTAGATGATCTGTCCATTGGTGAAAGTGGGGTGTTAAAGTCTCCTACTATGAATGTGTTACTATCGATTTCCCCTTTTATGACTGTTAGCATTTGCGTTATGTATTGAGGTGCTCCTATGTTGGTTGCGTATATATTTACAATTGTTATATCTTCTTCTTGGATTGGTCCCTTGATCATTATGTAGTGTTCCTCTTTGTCTCTTGTAATAGTCTTTATTTTAAAGTCTATTTTGTCTGATATGAGAATTACTACTCCAGCTTTCTTTTGATTTCCATCTGCATGGAATATCTTTTTCCATCCCCTCAATTTCAGTCTGTATGTGTGCCTAGGTCTGAAGTGAGTCTCTTGTAGACAGCATATATGTGGGTCTTGTTTTTGTATCCATTCAGCCAGTTTATGCCTTAAACTACATTTAAGGTAATTATTGATATGTATGTTCCTATTACCATTTTCTTAATTGTTTTGGGTTTGTTATTGTAGGTTGTTTCCTTCCCTTTTGTTTCCTGCCTAGAGAAGTTCCTTTAGCATTTGTTGTAAAGTTGATTTGGTGGTGCTGAATTCTCTTAGCTTTTGCTTGTCTGTAAAGGTTTTAATTTCTCCGTCGAATCTGAATGAGATCCTTGCTGGGTAGAGTAATCTTGATTGTAGGTTTTTCCCTTTCATCACTTTAAATATGTCCTGCCACTCCCCTCTGGCTTGCAGAGTTTCTGCTGAAAGATCAGCTGTTAACCGTGTGGGGATTCCCTTGTATTTTATTTGTCGTTTTTTCCTTACTACTTTTAATATTGTTTCTTTGTATTTAGTTTTTGATAGTTTGATTAATATGTGTCTTGTTTCTCCTTGGATTTATCTTGTGTGGGTCTCTCTGGGCTTCCCTGACTTGATTGACTATTTCCATTCCCATATTAGGGAAGTTTTCAACTATAATCTCTTCAAATATTTTCTCAGTCTCTTTCTTTTTCTCTTCTTCTGGGACCCCTACAATTCGAATGTTGGTGCATTTCATGTTGTCCCAGAGGTCTCTGAGACTGTCCTCAATTCTTTTCATTCTTTTTTCTTTATTCTGCTCTGTGGTAGTTATTTCCACTGTTTTATCTTCCAGGTCACTTATCTGTTCTTCTGCCTCAGTTATTCTGCTACTGATTCCTTCTAGAGAATTTTTAATTTCATTTATTGTGGTGTTGTCATTGTTTGTTTGTTCTTTAGTTCTTCTAGGTCCTTGTTAAATGTTTCTTGCATTTTCTCTATTCTGTTTCCACGATTTTGGATCATCTTTACTATCATTACTCTGTATTCTTTTTTAGGTAGAATGCCTATTTACTCTTCATTTGTTTGGTCTGGTGGGTTTTTACCTTGGTCCTTCATCTGCTGTGTATTTCTCTGTCTTCTCATTTTGCTTATCTTACTGTGTTTGGGGTCTCCTTTTTGCAGGCTGCAGGTTCGTATTTCCCGTTGTTTTTGGTGTCTGCCCCCAGTGGGTAAGGGTTGGTTCAGTGGGTTGTGTAGGCTTCCTGGTGGAGGGGACTAGTGCCTGTGTTCTGGTGGATGAGACTGGATCATTTCTTCCTGGTGGGCAGGTCCACGTCTGGTGGTGTGTTTTGGGGTGTCTGTGGACTTATTATGATTTTAGGCAGCCTCTCTGCTAATGGGTGGGGTTGTGTTCCTGTCTTGCTAGTTGTTTGGCATAGGGTGTCCAGCACTGTAGCTTGCTGGTCATTGAGTGAAGCTGGGTGTTGGTTTTGAGATAGAGATCTCTGGGAGATTTTCGCCGTTTGATATTACGTGGAGGTCTCTTGTGGTCCAGTGTCCTGAAGTTGGCTCTCCCACCTCAGAGGCATAGCACTGACTCCTGGCTGCAGCACCAAAAGCCTTTCATCCACACGGCTCAGAATAAAAGGGAGAAAAAGAAAGAAAGAGGATAAAATAAAGTAAGATAAAATAAAATAAAGTTATTAAAATAAAAAATTATTAAGAAAAAAAATTTTTAAGTAAAAAAAAAGAAAAACAAAAAACGGACGGACAGAACCCTAGGACAAATGGTTGAAAGCAAAGCTATACAGACAGAATCTCACACAGAAGCATTCACATACACACTCACAAAAAGAGGAGAAGGGGAAAAAATAATATATCTTGCTCTCGAAGCCCACCTCCTCAATTTGGGATGATTCGTTGTCTGTTCATGTATTCCACAGATGCAGGATACATCAAGTTGATGGTGGAGATTTAATCCGCTGCTTCTGAGGCTGCTGGGAGAAATTTCCCTTCCTCTTCTTTGTTCTCAGAGCTCCCAGGGGCTCAGCTTTGGATTTGGCCCCGCCTCTGCGTGTAGGTCGCCGAAGGGCGTCTGGTTTTCGCTCAGACAGGACGGGGTTAAAGGAGCCGCTGATTCGGGGGCTCTGGCTCACTCAAGCCAGCGGGAGGGAGGGGCACGGAGTGCAGGGCGGGCCTGCGGCGGCAGAGGCCGGCGTGACGCTGCAGCAGCCTGAGGCGCGCCGTGCGTTCTCCCGGGGGAGTTGTCCCTGGTTCCCGGGACTCTGGCAGTGGCGGGCTGCACAGGCTCCCCGGAAGCGGGGTGTGGATAGAGACCTGTGCTCGCACACAGGCTTCTTGGTGGCGGCAGCAGCAGCCCTAGTGTCTCATGCCCGTCTCTGGGGTCCGCGCTTGTAGCTGTGGCTCGCACCCATCTCTGGAGCTCCTTTAAGCAGCGCTCTGAATCCCCTCCCCTTGTGCACCAGGAAACAAAGAGGGAAGAAAAAGTCTCTTGCCTCTTCGGCAGGTCCAGACTTTTTCCCGGACTCCCTCCCGGCTAGCCGTGGCGCACTAACCCCCTGCAGGCTGTGTTCACGCCACCAACCACAGTTCTCTCCCGGCGCTCCGACCGAAGCCCGAGCCTCAGCTCCCAGCCCCGCCCGCCCCGGCGGATGAGCAGACAAGCCTCTTGGGCTGGTGAGTGCCAGTCGGCCCTGATCCTCTGTGCGGGAATCTTTCCGCTTTGCCCTCCGCACCCCTGTTGCTGTGCTCTCTTCCGCGGCTCCGAAGCTTCCCCCCTCCGCCACCCGCAGCCTCCGCCCGCGAAGGGGCTTCCTAGTGTGTGGGAACCTTTCCTCCTTCACAGCTCCCTCCCAGAGGTGCAGGTCCCATCCCTATCCTTTTGTCTCTGTTTTTTCTTTTTCCTTTTGCCCTACCCAGGTATGTGGGGGGTTTCTTGCCTTTTGGGAGGTCCGAGGTCTTCTGCCAGCGTTCAGTGGGTGTTCTGTAGGAGTTGTTCCACGTGTAGATGTATTTCTGGTGTATTTGTGGGGAGGAAGGTGATCTCTGCGTCTTACTCTTCCACCATCTTCCCCCTCTCCCTCACGTTTATTCTTGTTCTATCCTTGCCGTGAAGTTCAGCGGGGTTATTCTTAAGTGGATGAGCACTTGCTGCTCTCATGTATACATCAGCCTGATTATCGGCTTTATATTAGTTATATGTGTTAACAGTTTTGGTTATATGAATTTGATTTTGTTGGTGTCATTATGAAGTTGGTGGCCATATTTGAGTGTGACCACCAAGAAGCTGGGTGATGACTTGTTCATCGCTTTGCTGTTCATCTTTTAAACTTCAGTATAAATCTCCAACTTGAAGGACGTTGTACTACCATCAGCTTTTGAAATGTGCTTTGCCAGCCTTGCACTGCATTGTTCATCCTTTGATCACCATTCAGTCCTGATGTATAAACATTCCAAGTTTCTGGTGGAAATCCTGGAGCTGTGGTCTTCTGCCTCTGTCACACCTTCCACAGACATATACTCTTTCAACATAATCCATTCGGTCATTTTTTCCTGCACTCTCCACAGTGTGCTGAGAAGTTCATTTACATCTTCCAAAGCCATAAATGGAAGTCTCCAGACACAGGTGTTGCTTTCTGTTGTCTTATATTCCTGTGTTAGACCCAAAGAAGATATGTTTCACCCCCGTGATTGTGAAAGTGAAACAAACATCCTTTTACTTCTGCAAAGGAGGCCAAAGCGTTTTCTGAGCTCTAGGAGACCCATCTGGAACCATTAACAATCTGTTTTTGATGGTGAAGTACGCCTCTTGGCATTCTCCAGCCCAATCTAGAGGATCACACTCTCTCCCTTTAAGGGTCTCACACGAAGGTTTGGCAGTGAGCCCCAAATTAGGAATTCAGTCACAGAAGAATCCTGCCGTACCCAGGAATCCCTGTAATTGTCTCTGAGTTGTTGGTATTACCACCCTTTCCAAGACTTCCCTTTGGTCCAGGAGCAAGATCCTCTGTCCTTGAGATCATTCAAATCCCAAATATTTAGCATTGGATTGAGAGATTTGGGCCCTTTTCTTTGATATTTTGTATCCTCGATCAGCCAGGAAATTAAGAGGCCAAACTGTGTTTTTGTCTGAAGCTTCTTTGGTTTTACTGGTAATCAAAATGTTATCTACATACTGGAGTAAGGTTCCCCCTATAACTGTAGATCCCTTAGGTCTTTGGCTACGGCTTCCCCCAAAATGGTGGGGGCATTCTTGAATCTGACATAGCTGACATAGGCATTCTGAGTATGCCACCCACCCTTTTTTTAATATTTATTTATCTGTTTATTTATTTGGCTGTGTTGGATCTTAGTTGTGGCACGTGGGCTCTTCGTTGTAGCACGTGGGCTCTTCGTTGCAGCACATGGGCTTCTCTCTAGTTGTGGCACTCGGGCTCCAGAGCACGTGGGCTCAATAGTTGCGGCATGTGGGATCTTAATTCCCTGACCAGGGATCGAACCCGCGTCGCCTGCATTGGAAGACAGATTCTTAACCGCTGGGTCACCAGGGAAGTCCCACGCCATCCACTTTTTGCAGTTTTTTCTGGATGTCTGGAGCACTCTAGGTAATAAAAGTCATATTTTATTACCTTTGCGAGGATCTTCTGGACCTGTATCAGTCAACTGCCTGTGTGTCTCAAAGATTCTCCCCAGGAATTCTGAAGGGTTTTTGTGGGGTTTGTGCCTCCGTTCCTGAACTTTGTTAAGGCACCCCTGCTTGGAAACCCCTGTCTGCAGTCCTAAGATAATGAGGCCTCTGTAGTGGTCAAGCTTTATTTGTCTCCAGGCTTGTTTGGATCCCATCCCGGTTCAGCGAGGGGGACAGCAAGGGCAGCTCCTGCCCTCACCGGCTTGCCTGGAGTGGCCTTGTGAGTCCTGTTGGCCTCCTGTCTTGCCTTTCCCACGACCATTCTGCCTTCCTCAGAAGTGAGGAGCGTGTTAAGGAGGGTTTGAAGATCTCCCCAGGTTGGCTTGTAGGTAGCAAAAATGGGGGAGAAAAGATGTTCCGTTTTCTTGGGATCGTCCTGGTTTGCAGGCATATTGGTCTTCCAGTTACACAGGTCAGATATTGACAGCGGGGTGTGGAGGTGTACCAGGCCTTGAGGCTGACCTGCTGTGTCAGTTCCTCCTATGGGCACTTGCTTTTTTTTAAATCTCTTCAGTGACCCTGTGAGTTAGTGATTATTATTTTTTTCTTTTTCTTTTTTAAAATTTATTCATTTATTTTTGGCTGCGTTGGGTCTTCGTTGTTGCGTGCGGGCTTTCTCTAGTTGTGTCGAGCGGGGGCTCCTCTTTGTTGCGGCGCGTGGGCTTCTCACCGTGGTGGCTTCTCTTGTTGCGGAGCATGGGCTCTAGGTGCACAGGCTTCAGTAGTTGTGGCATGTGGCCTCAGTAGTTGTGGCACGCAGGCTCAGTAGTTGTGGCGCACAGGCTTAGTTGCTCTGTGGCATGGGGGAATCTTCCTGGACCAGGGCTCGAACCCGTGTCCCCTGCCTTGGCAGGCAGATTCTTAACCACTGCACCACCAGGGAAGCCTCTCTTTTTCCTTGTCTCGCTCCGGCAGCACGGGGGTCTTTTAGGGTTTCTCCCGTTGCACCATGACCGTACATTGCTTTTGAATGACCTTATCTTGATATAACGTGAAAGACTATGCATAAGGAAGCTGATGCCATTTTTCTTCCTTGTTTACAAAATAAGTCTAACTGCAAGGTGGCATTGTAGTTCGGAGATCCGTTCTCAGGCCGCTGCTCCCCCAGTTCTGGAGAGTATTGCAGGCAGGTAGTGTTACAGAACAATATCGTCTTTTTCCTTTTCATAGGCTCGTAACCGAAAGTGCCCCAGTTTTGGAGAATGCATCTCAACGGGCTGCATTTCGGTGTACCATTTGCATTTCCCATTTTAGGGGCTTTTTCCATCTGGCCACAGCAAACAGAGGCTCTCTAAGAACCCTGACTGTGTGGTGTTTGCAGGAAGTATGTGTCACCGGTGCCTAGGTTCAGGCAAATACCGGCTTGAAACAAGGTGACTGCTTCACCATGAAAATGAAGGCCTGAAAAGATGTTGTTTCTTTAAAAGGGGGCCCTTGTGAAGCCATTACCTGTCATGAGCAGATGCTCCAATACCCCTGTAAATTTCTTAGTCCCTTGGGAGCATCCCAAAGGATCAGAGGGAATGGTGCCTCTTTTCTTGGAATCAGAAAGCCCTCATGAGGTGAATTCGTAGAGGGAGTTTTGTTACCGATGCAATGAGTCCGTCGCATGGGGCGCATAGCCAGTGAACACATCAAGTGTTTTTGATTAAAGCAGAAGCAGTTAATTTCTTGTGACAAGTCAGGAGACAGGGAGATAGCTCTCAAAGTGCTGACTCCCCAAAGAGCTGGACCAGGGGAGTTTCAAGTCTGGGGAGCATGCATATTCATGAAAGGGTAGGCGTGATCATTGTAATGAGGCAAAGGTTACTCTAGCTTGCCAAAAACTGTGAGCAAGTAGGTGGTGGTTGGTTGTTTTTTGGTTGTTTGTTTGCACTGTGGTATCTTGTTGACTGGAATGCACTGTAACCTTTTTGGAACATCTGGTGCCTGGAACTTTCTTCAACTTAATGGTTAGTTTCTACAAAACAAAACACACTTTGGTTTAACCCCATCCTTTCCCTACTGCTGCCTCACTAACAGTTTGTCAGGATCACGGAGAAACTCAGTCCCCAAATAGCCAATTCAGTTTAAACAAGTAACAGTAATAGACGATAATACACATCGCTCACTCACATTCACAGACCTCACTTTCAGACGAATTTGCTCTGAGTCAGATTCGAGACCAAATTTAAGCCAACAGTTTCCAGGAGTTTCTAGACCACATTCAAGTTTCCAAGTATCAAGAGCATCTCTGAGAATGATTCTTTCACTTCCTTTCTCTCCTGCCAGTGGGGTCTCCCCCTAATACCAGGTCCCTCCAAGAAGGGTCAATACCAGCGCACTCTCACTGTTACCGAGTTAAGTCGTGTGGACCCCTGCTCGGGCCCTAGCCCGATCGAGGCCCTCTGCCTTGGCGGGGAAGGTTCTTCTTCCATTTGGGTTCATGCAGCCAAAAATGAAACCCAACTTGAGGTTGAAGGAGCACAAGCTTTATTCAATGGCCAGAGAATGGAGAAGCAGGAACTTAGTTCATAAATCAACTTCTCACTTTAATGGTGAGTGGGATTTGCTTTTAAGGAGGAAGGGCAGTTGGGGGAAAAGTGAGACCAGTGCTGGGGAGCACGGTGTTAGTTTCCTAGGAAAGAGGCAGAGCTCTCCTGGAAATGGGGCGCTGCCCCTTTCTTGTTCTTTTCTGGTCTGTGACTTCTGATCTTGGCCACCGGTAGGTGTGTCATTTAGTACACTAATGTATCAATAGTAAAATCAGCATAAAATGAGACTCACGGTCTGTCGGAGGTCAGATTCGTTGCCATCTTGGTTTCAGCTGGTTCTATCTGGTTTTGTTTCTCTCTTCCTATAGCTTCCTTTGTTTGTGCCCAGACCCTGTGACTTAAAGATACGTTAGTTCCTGTTCAAGGGACGGGTTAGTGCGTTCCTCTTCAAGGGAGGAGTTGGTGGGTTTTGAGCAAGGGTCTAGTGGCAACTCTGCTAACGTAATGAGGAGAGAAAACAGGTTTCAAACCCCTGTACTGAGACACGCAGAAGAGATCTTGTTCGGGGGCCTTCTTTCTGCAGAAGTGAACCGGCAATGTGCCAAAGGCTGTGGACGCTGTGCCAGGGCGGAGGTTCTGGGGATGCGTCTTCTAGGCGGAGTCGCCTAGGCGGCTGCTGAGACAGGTTGTCTGGACCCCACTCCCGATGCAGGGCCAAGAAGCCACGAGCAATTGTCCAGACAGGATCTAGGGTCCCATCTGGGGTGCCACAATTTGTACCCGAGTAAGTGGGCTCCTTGCCCGTTGCACAACAGAAAGACCAGATACTGAGGGAACAGTCTTTGCAGAGAGCAGGCTTTACTGCAGGGCATCCAAGCAAGGAGACAGGAGGCAAAGGTCAGATCTGTCTCCTTGATCAGGTTTTGAGTGGGGTATCTATTGTGGACGTAGAGAGCAGGAGGGGGAGGGCGCTCAAAATGATTGGCAGGAAATAAGGTGTAAGTGTCGAGAGTTCTCTACACAGGCACGACTGTCCTTCTTGCCTGTTCATGGGTCACGTGTGCAATTTTGGGGGGGGGGGTCCGTATGTCACCTGTGGCGAATTTTCAGCCAGTGACATCTAACGTTCACTGTTGGTCATTCTAGTTCCTCAGTGTGCCTGCTCACCCGGGCAATGCTCAGTTGAAGGGGCCCTTAGCAAGTTGTTTCCATTCCTGCAGTTTCCCCGGTACGCTGCCGGACAAGCTTGGGGGGCTCAGTAAATCGTTCCGTTTCCATTTTATGGGCCTTGTAAGATACAGGGTGTGGTTTCAGTGCCATCACTGAATAATGTGGTACTGGTACTTCAGTATTGAATATTGTCATAAACTGTATAAGAATTCTTCCATTATCTTAGGCCCTGGAATTGTGCATAAGAAATTGTTTTCCACGTCTGGTTGTGTTACATTCCTCTGGAAATTCAATTCCATGCCACGGAGTTGGGTTTGGAAGTCGATGCCTGTTTTGAATTCTGTTTACCTACCTTGGTAATGAGTTTTGTTCTAACAGGCCCTCTCCATCATGAATGTCACGGGAGTTCTTCTAAGGACCTGCAGTAGTGTTGCCCTTGGTTCTTCTTTGCGTGTCGTTTTAACCTGTTCAGGGTTTTCCTTACTTCCCCTCAACACCGACGTCGTGCTGGTGTTTTCCTGTCCCATCTTGAACGATTGTGGTGTCTTTTGAATCCTGAGGAGTTGTACAGACATTGCAGATTTTCCTCTCTTCACAGCGCTGGCACCTTTTACTCCCATCTCTGTTCAAGGAATGGAAATGATAGCAAAGATGTTGACAATGTAGCCTTTTCTTCTTGTGAGTATACTATTCCTGTCATATTCTGCTGAGAAATAAATATGTTATATTACTAAGCAACAGAAGAAGGTGTTTGGTTTTTTTTTTCCCCTTTTATAGCTGCCTGACCAATGGTCATTGGTTTACTGGTAGGGGGAAGCCTTACTAATGTCTTAGGGATTTGACATCTGGGTTCAGCCGGGCTGGATCAGCCAGTCGATAGGTACCAGCCAGGGGTGTGGTGGTCCATGCCAATTGGCAGGTAAGTCTGGGAGTCACCTCTTCAAATAGCGGTGGATGCTTCTCGTGGGTATCTCTGTAGCACGTCGATTCAAGGGACACATTATCCATTAACCCCGGGGACAGGATGGTTGTAGGGAGGTTAATTAGATGCCTGGTATCCCCCCCCCCTTCGCATGACGGCTATTACACCCAAACCCTTGGTAGTAGGAGAGCCACACCTGTTCTCACTCCTCCCGAACAGGTGAGATGCTCTATAAAGTGTTCATGTCAATGCGTTTGCTGCCTATTTTACATAGTACTTTGACCAAGCTCCTCCTTTCAAGCTCCACCGTTACGGAATGACCCAGCCACATCCACCCACATGCCCGGTGACTTACTAACTTATCAACTCGTGTATCACGAGATCCCAGCCTCAGCTTGTCGTCCTCTGTGCATTTCTCTAGCTGTAGGGCTGGGCCTTGGTCCCGCTCTTCTGCAAGACTCGAGTCCTGACCCCATGTGCTGCTACCAGCTAGGCTGCCAGGGCAAGAAGGGTTATTACTGGCAATACAGCAACACACATTATTGGAACAATAAAACACAAGCGTATTTTTATGTTTTAATCCTGTCAACCAAAAGTATAAAGAAATGTTACTGGCTGTTTGAACCCAAGAACGTTTCCTAATAAGCCTGGATGGTTTTTGACAGGGCCAAATATCAAGGACCATTTGGCGGGGACCAGTTGTCTCCATGGATGTTTTGGACAGGACCAAATATGCACTAATCATACAATTTGTGATATAAACTCTTAGTGTGTAAATTTTGGATTTCCAGTTGGATCGAGTTGTGCCCCTTTGTTTTAGTGTAGTTACACGTGTATATGTATTGGTGACCTTCAACTTAGAATGGTCAGTGATTTTTATCAGCAAAAATGGGTTTATTCAGTAGTTGATTTCTGGTAGGAGATGCAGAGCGCATCTTTCCCTGTTGGGGCCTGTAATGGATGGTTCTTTCTCCTTGATGGTTCTTCTTCTGAGGTCTGTAACTGACAGTGCTTTCCGTCATTGATGTTGGAGTAGTACTGCATGAGCAGCCCTTCTGGCCTCCCGACTCCATTTTAGTGAGGTTTTACTTTTTAAATTTTCACTAAATGTATTTTTATTATATTTGCATTAAGATTATATATATATATACACACACATATAGATAGATCTATTTAGTTACCTCTTATTTTCTCCCGTGTCTACAGGGATTTTTTTTTTCTTCAAAAAATTTTTTTCTGTTTCAACCTTTTAGCCTCCTGAAGCTGAGGTTTTTAGTTTCTGTCAGATTGGAGGGAGAGCGGGGTAGCGAAGGAGCCTGGTGCCTTAGGCAGAAGCCTCTCCCTAGGACGGCCGCTGACTGTAGCATCATTTGTCCCCCTTACCCCTAAATCTTTTCAGAATGGCTTATATCTCTGGGCTGCTAAAAATTTTCCCTATTTTTTCTTTCTTTGTCCCTTGTCTGTCCATGACCCTTTCTTTTCTTTTCTTTTCTCCTTTGGTGTTAGCCTGGTCAGCTTCTGGTGGTCTTGAGTGGCCTCCTTCCTAGGGTGTCCCAGTCAGCCTCACAGGGCGTGGTCTTGATCCAAGAAAGCAGCGGTGACAGCATCCTGATTTGGGAGGATGCTCGCAGCCTGTTCGTAGGTAGCGACACTCACAATGCCCAGACACATCGGCCAGGAGATTTACCATCCCCTACGAGCTGAGAAGCTTCCTTGGGCCTTGGGGGATTGGGGATAAAGTACTCCTTCCCCTTATCCTTTTCTTTCCTTCTTTCTTTTTTTATATTGAGTTATAATTTACATAGAACACTGGACATTGAACTGCCGGTCTCCACGGAAGGGCTCTCTTACATCCCGCGGGGTCAGGGACAAGTCACAACAGCAGCAAGGCAGGCCTCAGCAAAGAGGTTTGCCCTTGAAGCAACACTGAAGCCTTTAGGTGCCACAGTTTACTTCAGGAGGCCACCCGTCACTGTGTCACCCTTTAGCACACGGGGGACCAACACCTGGACCCTCTGCCAGGGACACCCTCTGAAAGGGCAGGCCAGTAGGGCCCGTCGCTCACAGGACGGCGGCGAGGGTGACTCAGTTGGGCCGTTGGCTCGGTTGATCAGGCTCAGCTTCCAGCACAGACTGTCGGAGGAAGTCATTCCTCGCTCCGTTTTGGAGGCGGCTCTGCCTTGTTAGCCGGTTATCCTGGTCGCCCTCAGGGTCACCAGCCCGGAGAGTAGGCTTTCGGGGTGGAGAATCAAACGGGACGCATAGATCTTATTACATAATCCGGAAGGTGCCAGCGAGGGGTTGCGATTAACATCATCCTGGGCTACAACCCCTGCGAGTTGAGTGAGGACACGCAAGACTGCCCCCACTTCAGACGCCAGCCACGGTGCACTCGTGTGAGGACACGCAAGACTGTCCCCACTTCAGACGCCAGCCACGGCGCACTCGTGTGAGGACACGCAAGACTGCCCCCACTTCAGACGCCAGCCACAGCGCACTCGTGTGAGGGACACGCAAGACTGCCCCCACTTCAGACGCCAGCCACGGCGCACTT
>NW_021703775.1:6119010-6204191 GCF_005190385.1 Monodon monoceros
CACGCAAGACTGCCCCCACTTCAGACGCCAGCCACAGCGCACTTGTGACTGACTGTCTACAAACTGCGGGGTTCTCATTACCTCCTCAGGTTCAACGATGTGCTAGAACAACTCAGGGAACTCAGGAAAGCTCTCCACTTAGGGTCAGAGTTTACGCTACAGGATATGAAATGGGACCAAAGAAGAGAAGAGACCCACAGGGCCGAGTCTGGGAGGGGCCCCAATGCAGACTTGCCTTGGAGTAGGCTCAAGTTTGAGAACCACTGCTCTGGCCGGCTGAAACCCCTGCAGCGGGCTCTAAGGGCTAAGAAGTGCAGCTTGTTTACTTTCTAAAGCAAACAGACCAACAGAATACCCCAGGACAGAGTAATGAGCAATTTGTTTCTGTGGTCAGTGGACAGGAAATAAAAAACTGCATACAATCTAGGTTTTCTAGTGTCCCACTTCTGCCCCAAACACAGTGTATTGACTGTCTTGTCCCCAAGCCTCACATGTGGAGAATTAAAATAATTTTGGTGGAGAAAAAAAAAAAAAAAGAGGAAGTGAGGACCACAGAGGGTAGCAGGCCTTTGAGGTCTACTTATAATTCAGGCTGGAAAACCATGGCAGCATGTGGCAGACACAGCCTGAGTTGTGGCCATGGAGGCGCCAACAGCCAACTGGGCCTTCAGAGGCAGCGTGGGCTACTTGGTGACTCTATTTAGCAAGTCAAGAGCAGTCGGACACATGCCCCTCTGTCGAGCGCCGTCACCCTGCTGGCTGTACCGATTGTGTTAAAATATACCCACAGGATTTTAATTTATGGAGGTGACTGAGTGACAGGGGGAGGCCGATGCCATGCCACCCTGGGCCGCAGGGAGAAACACCAGACCCAGTCAGGAGGCTGGAGTGAGGGGAGAGCGTGGGACACAGCCTCTATTGTAAGGGCGGGGGATGCAGCGAAGGACTGGCTAGTTTGGATAATGTCGGTGGGCTCTGGGCTGCAGGGTGGTCTCTAGTTGTCTGGTACCGGCTCTGGATGATTCGGGCAGGGGAATATTGCCTCTTGGAGGGCAAGAGCCATCAGAGGAGGTGCTCAGAGTGTGGGCTGTGGATTGGTTGGTTTTCATGTGCAAGTCATGCTCCCTGGTGGGCCCTTTGCTGTCTCTGAGAACTGGCTGCTACCCCAGGAGGGGCCAGTCTCTCCCCAGTCTGGGTGGTCCCCACGATGTCAAAATGTCACAAAATATGAAAAAACATCATTAAGCAAGCTCATTGTAGCATTCTGGCTACAACCTCTGTAAGAGGTTTGTACTCTGGAAATAAGTAGGTGTTTTCTGCGGGGCGTGGGCCTGCGGGCGCCCTGTGCTCTGTGGCTGCAGACCCACTGCTGCAGTCAGGCAGCAAAGGCACAGCTCTGCAGAGCAGGGGGCTCCCAGGCATGTGACAGTCCCCAGGTAGAAAGATCGAGCCTAATCACAGTAGAAAACACTGAGGAAGTTTGCCTGGGACGTAAGGACAAAAAGGGAGTTTGCAACTTGGATTATCTCTAACTTTTTACCTCCAGGGATCATTTTAAAACCTTGCGTTGGGACCTTCGTTATTTAATATACTCTTATAATTTGAATGGTTTGGTCACGTTTTTCGCTGGCGTATATTCTCTCTCGTGCTGCTTACCCACCCCTCCACCCCATGCGCACAACTGTCCGTGGAACTCTGGCAGAAAAACAGGTCAGAGGGTTCTATCTGTATATTGCTCTTTCATGCGTGTAGAGGGTGGTGTCTTTATAGCATCTTAATTTTATAGTTGTGAAATGATTTTACTAGTTAAGAATTTGATGTGTATTTTTTTTGTATTTAATTAGAAGGGCAGGTGTGGACATAAGTCAATGGAGATAAACTTAAAAATCATGCTTTTTCCTATTTAGAGATAGGCAATACATCATCACATTCATAGAATGTAGCTGATTCCTCCGGCCTTCCTTTTATTTCCTAAGTTCAAGTCAGGATTAAAGGTGTAATAACAAGATTTGGCATTTCTTGTTGCTTAAGTGAGGCCCAGACTTCAATGTTGTGATGTTTACTTCGTGTATTCTTGTACTGTTTGCTTTCTTTCCTTGGAATTGTATATCTAACGTTTGGTATTTGGAGTAAATATAAGTGTTGTAAATGTTCGTTAATAAATAATTGTGCGCAAGTAATAGGGTAGAGTGACTGGAAATTAGATCCAGTCATTGTGTAGGATATTGTTTTAATTTTCTGTGGCTGCTCTCCAACCAGTTACCACAAACTCGGTGGTGTTAAACAATAGAGATTTACTATTTTGAAGTTCTTGGAGTTAGAAGTCCGAGATCAAGGTGTCAGCAGGGCTGTGCTTTCTCCAAAGCCCCCATGGAAGAGTTCTCTCCTGCCCCTTCTAGCTCCTGGTGGTAGCCAGCAGTCCTTGGCTTGTGGCAGCGTAATTCCATCTTTGTCATCATATGACTGCCTTCACTGCGTGTATATGTGTGTCCAAATCTCCCTGTTCTTATATAAGGGCACCAGTCGTTGGATTTTGGGCCAACCCTAATCCAGCGTGACCTCATCTTAACTTGATTACATCTGCGAAGACCCAGTTTCCAAAGAAGGTCACATTCACAGGTTCTGGTTGGACATGAACTTTGGAGGAACACTATATAACCCAGTACAGATGTGGAATTATTCCACCTTAATTCAGGAGTAGAAAAATAAGGGAAGTCAGCGGCTTTGCCTTAAAAACAAAAATTACTTCTTAAAATCAGTTCTGTCCAAGGCAGATAAGATTTTATAGGAGCTGAAGCTTGTATAGTGGTTTGTTTTTTTTTTTTTTAGGGGTGGGGGTAATGCTTCTTAAGAAAAGGAATGTAAAATTCCAAATACAGAGTTAGGTATGAAAATGCATATTTATTTAGAATTTTTAAAGAAGTAAATTAAAAGTTTTAAAGTTGGCATATACCACACCCATCACAGAATACTGAAAGCCGTTTTTATTAACTGTCTGATACCTTTATGATACTTTTCCTTCCTTTTTTTTTTTTTTGGTTGCATATGCTTCAATCACCTCCTCCTATGACAGTTTTGTACTGTATTAGTTTCTTAAGAGATAATGATATTTAAATTCTGTCTCTTGCATGGTTGTTGAAAAAAATTGTAATTTCGAAGTTTCAGTTTCACAAGTTGTTATTGGTAATGTCATTTAAATTGTTAGGATTGTTGTCTAAATTTGGGAAAGCCTAAACTGAGATTCTTTTATATATGAGCTGTAAAATTCAGGCATTTTTCAAGATATCTCATAGAGTGGTGACTAATCTTAAATCCTTCATCACCGTCCAGTAGAATTTTCTGTGATGATGCAAATGTATATTGGAGCTAATATGGTAGCCGCTAACCACAGGTGGTTATTGAGCACTTAAAGTGTGATGAGTGTGGCTAGGAAACGGAATTTTTAATTTAATTCCATTTTAACCCTTTGCTCTTCACCCAGAAATCTGCCCACTCCCAGCCCTGGGGCCAACCTCAGTGCCCTCTTGTGGGCCCCCCTCCAGGCCCAGTGACTATGTCAGCAGACTAGAGCCTGAGCCAATGAATTTGGCGAAACCATCTAAGGATGTGGAGGTATGAAAAAATCTGTCTCCTTCACTCACCTGCGTGTGCTCAGAATGACTGTTGAATCAACATGTTTAAGAAGGGAAAGGCGGGGCTTCCCTGGTGGCGCGGTGGTTGAGAGTCCGCCTGCCGACGCAGGGGACACGGGTTCGTGACCCGGTCCGGGAAGATCCCACATGCCGTGGAGCGGCTGGGCCCGTGAGCCATGGCCGCTGAGCCTGTGCGTCCAGAGCCTGTGCTCCGCAATGGGAGAGGCCACAACAGTGAGAGGCCCGTGTACCGCAAAAAAAAAAAAAAGAAGGGAAAGGCTTATCATTCTGGAACAGACTCCTTTTTATGTTCTCGAGGCTTCTTTCAGCATGAGGTCCCATGTGTCAGTCAGGATAGACCACGATGCTACAGTAACAAGCACACCCCCAAATCTCTTGGTTTTCAGATGGTAAAGGTTTATTATTTTACTTCCATGACATATCTATGAATGGTGGGCACCAGGGATGCATGTCCCAGATCCCCTTCAGTGCGGGACTGGTGGCCTTCTGCTGGGAGAGTGTTTTGCTGTCAGCCCCTTCAGGTGACGCCTCACACCAAGTCTCATCCCTTCCCAGAGAAACTCACATTCAGTGGTTGATCAAAGTGATAGCATAAAGGGTGCAGCCATCTCAGCCCAACATAGGACAACTCCGAAGGGTCCTTTTAGCTCCTGAGTTCCCTGTGAGCCCAGCTGAGGCTGCTGTTGCACCTGCAGTCTGGCTGGACTTCCCCCTTTGCGCATTCCCCCTTCCTGCCGGAGGTGTGAATCTCACAGGTGTTATTTCTAAGGGCACGCTTTAATAAATATCCTGCAGGATGAACTCTTGTCTTAGAGTCTGCTTCCCTAGTGCCAACCCGCAGTGGTTTAATACCAGGAGTGGGCCAAGAAATCAAGTGATAAAGTGGGGTTTTGGAGTTGGATTACTCACCACTTTCTGGCAGTAACTCCCCATCACTGGCCATAGGGCCTCTTGCATGAAGTCACCATCTAATGGTTAAAACTTGCACTGGTGGTGAACTGGGATGGTGTACTAGCAGAAGGAAATGCACTAGTTCATGCAGGGTGTCAGGCCTTTGAGAAATGCATGTAAATAGTTATAAGGACAGTGGAATTGGGTAGCTATTGCTAAGACTGATGGATGCTCTAGAAAAGATAAAAAGCTATGAAAAATTTATCACCAATCAAAAGCCCTGGGAAATTTTGAATACCCAGGTTCCTCTGAACCTTCTGAAGCTTAGAGATGATGCCAGGGCTCCTTCCTATAGGGCGAACACCATGGGCCCTTCAGAGTCTACCCCCACCTACCCTCCTGGTCACTAAGCTTATAACTGGGGTTAAATCACAATAAAACCCACGCATAGACATTCTGAGCCTGATTAGGGGTAGGGGAGAGTGCTGTATCCCAGAGGAGCGACAAGACCTCACCCATGGGTACCAGCAGAAGGCAGAAGACTGTGCCTAGGGTGGGATTCTGTAGGTGCTTCATCAAAGGGTTTGGAACGTAAGGTTGAGTAAGAGAGAGCTGGGTGATGTGGGTGCAGTCTCTTGGGACTCCATATCTGTCTAACACACTGGGAGGACTCCAGGAGATGGGAGAATGCCCTGGTGAAAGGGGTACCAGAAACCCTAAAATTCAGCCCAGAGCTGATGTGGGAAAGTGCATTACAGAACCCAGCCCACTCATGGCCCTCGGGATCGGAGAATTCCTGAGCAAGAGAGGCCACGTGACAGACATAACTGCCAGAGGCAGGTGAGCCGTCACAGTGGAGGGAGGGATGCTGCTGACCCACACATGGGTACCAGGATGGTTATTACAGCAAAGTGTCCCTGGGCAGAACAGACGCACAGCCGCCAAGGGAGCTGCTCAGTCCGTACCACTCAAAGAAATCAAGGAGCTGGGACCAGGAGGTCAAGGGGAGTTACTCCAACAGAAAATTCACATTCCTTTGCCCAGTTTCCGTATCTGAGTCGGTTTCAGACCCAGAACCCACTGCCTGAAGAAGAGACCAGATCCCCAGGAGGAAGGGGACGGTCACACCATGGTAAGTTTCTCTTGGGCCTTCTGCAAAGGTCCCTTCAGCCAGTCGTTCAGCTAACAGTGCACAAGGGAAGAGGAATATTTCACATTTCGAAGACTCTTGGACATAGGATCCAGGTCTCTATTGTTATCCAGGCACGTGAAACATCATCCTGGCACCCCTGTTAGAGTGGGGTGTACGCAGTCCTGGTCAGGATCTAGCTCCCTCTGGGTCCATTGGTTCGCAGACTCACCAGCCCGGGTGGCCATTTCCCTGGTCCCTGAATGTGTAATCAGAATAGACCTACCTTAGGGTCTTTGGCCTGAGAGGTAAGAGCTGTCATAGTGGGGAGGGGCAAGCAGAAGCCTCTGAAACTATTCCCCCCTTCCTCAGCCAGATGGTGAATGGAAACAATACTGCGTCCCAGTGGGATGGTAGAAGTTAGTGTTACATATCAAAAGGATGCACAGGTAGTGGTCCCACCACTTCTCCACTTAATTTACTCGTCGAGCCCTTGCAAAATCCCAGTGGATCCTGGAAAATGAGAGTAGATTCTCCTAAATTCAACTGAGCATTCACCCGGGTCGCAGTCTGCCACACCAGATGTTATGTCTTTGCCAGGATATATTAACTTATTTGAGGCAAAGGGTGTACAGACATAGATTTAGCAAATGCATTTCCTATGAGAAAAGAGGCAGTTTGCGTTCACATGAAACAAATATATGCACTTATAGTTTTGTCCCAGGACCAGTGTTGACCCTTCTGCCCACCGTCATGATATAGTCTGAAGAGACCTGGATCATCTGGAAGTTCTGCAGAGCATCTCATTAATCCACTGCACCACCTGATACCATCCTAACCAACCTGCATTAGCGAGAAGTGGCCAGTGCGTGGAAGGCCCGGGTGGTAGAACGTGCATTGCAGAGGGCGGGAGATAAACCCTACGAAGATTCAGGACCTGCCACCTCAGTGAAGCTTTTCAGGGTCCAGTGGCGAGAGGCGTGCAGGAACAGGATATCCCACCCGAAGGAAAGGACAGACGATCGCGTCGTGCGCCTCCCACCATGAAGAAAGAAGCACAGCATCTTGTAAGCCTCTTCAGATTTGGGAGGCAGCGTGTTTCATGTCTGGGGATTCTGCTCCAACCCACATATGACATAAAACAAAAAGCTGCTGACTGGCGGCAGCCCAGGCTGTGGTACAAGGACCCCTGACATTTGGAGCGTGTAACCTGGCAGATGTATCGCTGGTGGGAAAGGAGCTGTGTGCCTTCTATGGATAATCACAACACATACCCCGTTGCCTCTGCAGAGCAATACTGTGCCTCTTCCACTTTTAAGAAACACTCCTGGTACCCTGTGGGGCCCTGGTGGAGACGGGACCCTTGACCATGGGCCGTAAAGTGGCTGTGCAGCCACAGATGCCCATGATGGGCTGGATTCTGACACATGCCCCCAGGACAAGGCTGGGTGGGCCCCCAGGATCCATTTTAAGATGGAAGTGGTATATCTACAGTCTCACATAAGCCAGAGCAGGGGGGACAGCAAACTATACAACTCGTAGCCCAGATCTCTCTATCACCCACGGTTCTTGCTCCAGGGCAGCTCATCCGTTCCTTCCTGTGACTGGGAAATGGTGTATGACCAGACGAAGGAGGAAGAGAAAGTCCAACTCTAGTTCATGGTCAGGTGGGCTTGGTACGTATGTGGAAGCTGAAAATAGATGGCAGCTGTATACACCCGCAATCAGGGGTGGTCTTGAAACGGTAACAAGGCAAAAAATCACACTCTTAAATCTGAGCTCTGCAGGTTGAGATGTCTTGGTTCCCAAAGGTAAACTTCTGCCTGGGAACGTGTGAGACTCATTGAGTTACAAGCTGCCGTCTTCATCTGGGCGTGTCAGAGTCACCGGCAAGCAGGAAGAGGCACCATCCTGATGGGGGTATGTGCCCAGAAGGACGAGGCAGGGCTGCTGCACACTGGGATGTGTGAACCCAGGTGATGCACAGGCTGCCACGTGGTCCTCTTGCTCGGTGTTGATGGTAGATGAACAAGCGACAACTCCAGCCTGAGAAGGGCATGTAGACCAGCGTTCATACTTCTCAGAGGTGAGGTTCTGAGTCATCACATGGATTAAGCCACTGAGACCAGCAAAGGTGCTAACTGAGGCGAGGGGAGCCTGGAACGGATGGTCCACAAGGGAGATAGTGTTATCAGCTGTGGCCCTGAGACCAGCAACAGAGGCATCCTATTAACCTCCTTTTAAGTGTCCCCCAGGAAGAGGAGGAGGCCCCCGGGAATCTTGAAGGAGCTGCTTCCGGAACATATATGAAGAGATGTGTCCAAGAGGCACAGATCGGTTTATTGATTATTTCCACCAACAACCTCAGAACTGAAAGATAATTCGTGGTACTTTGTGACAGAACAATAGGAAACTTGGACACTCCAGAAGGGCTGTTTTTCTAGGACCTGGACCACCCCCTTGCCAATCCTCTTCAGCAGGAGGGGGCAGTGACAGCTCTGTCATGAGAGAGAGAGGAACTCCCCCCCCCCCGCCCCCGGTTCTTCAAAACAAAGGTTGCCATGGAGATGCACAGTAGGCTTGACACTGTCAGGGGTCCCTGTTTCACGTGAAACCTCAGAAGCCGACTTTGGAAAACACAGCAAGTGACTGGCCATTGTTTCAGGAAGCAGAAGAAAATGAGAGGCAGCGGAGGAAACGGTAGCAAGTAATAGATTCATTCCTCTTGCAGCAGTAACATCAGACCAGACTGTGAAGCTGTAGGTCAGATGCTGAGTGCCTGGGCCGTGGCTTCCCTAGGATGCCCACAACACGGGCAGCAGCACGGGAGAGCAGGTCGAGCTGTGTGTCCAGATCCCTCCCCCTTTCTTTCTTCACCACTTCAAGACAGTTTCAGAAATGCACTTCTGAGGAAAGATCTTACATCCAGTAAAACTCTGCGGAGCAAAGACAAGCAATTAGCAATTGGCATAAACACAGCCCTGGCGATGAGTGGCAGGACCCTTATAAGCTCACCTTACAACTGAGGGCCACCAGACGGATGCTGTGGCTACAGCCAGGGCCTTGGAGCCAGAGGAAGCCAGAGGAAGGGGGACGAGGTGGGGGGATACCCAGTTTGCACCAGAGCTGAGTTTATGGTGCTTTCCTGTGCTTTCTGGCTGCCCATCTCTGGACACAGCTGGGCACACCCTCAACTCCGGCTGCTGTTCATGTGAAAGGAGGCTCTGAGAGGCCCCCAGGTCCCTGCCGAGACTGAAGCCAACATGATAATAAAGCTACATCAAAGCAAAATGTAGCACCCAAGTAAGTTGTTATATTACAGGACTGTTTTTAACTCTAACGTGGCATTTTGAGCCATATCTGTGCAAGTTAGTGAGGGGGTGCTTGTGGAAGGGCAGGGATGGGGGAGGATTGGACTCCTGCAAGGACCTTCTCTAATTCAGTGGTTCTTCAGGTGTGGGCCTGGACCAGCAGCTTCAGCACTGCCATCTGGGAGCATAACTCATCTCAGCTTAATTTACATCCCCCAGCAGGAAGAGGGAAGGTTTTCTCCTTGCCCAGCAACAACCTAGCCAATGAGAAACCACAGCAATGCCTAACTCTCGATCTCCTCCAATGAACTTTCGTTCAAAACAGCTCCTCCCAACTTCCCCCTTCTAGAGAAGAACGCTCCTCTCCCGTGTCCCCCAGCCTTGCCCATGGTGTGCGTGGCCTGAATTGCAATTTCTCTGCTATTCCCAAATAAACTCAAACTGAAACACCTTACATGTACTCTAACTGGCATGTAGCCTAAACAATAAGATGTTTGCCCAAGTTGTTTTAGAGGAACTCGGAGTCAGCTGTGTCTAGTTTGAGCTGAGCTGGTTGAGACCGGGGTGGACCACCAAGCCTCCAACTGGACGGGTGCGAGTGTCCACTCAGTGACCTTTTGGTGTCAGAGGGCCCCAAATCCCACCCTCAGATGTGCTCAACACGTCAGTTTTCTAAACGTACAGAGGCCTGTAGCGTAGTCACACCTGGGCAGAAGGATGATTTCTGCACCTTTTTCCAATCGCCTTTCCCCATACCCCCAACGCCCCTCATGTCTCAGACCTGCCCTACTGCTTTATACTTGATCCCATAAACACCCCTTGCTTTCGGGTCCTGTTCTCCCTTCTCCTCCCTTGGCTGCCTCGTGAATAAACCCTCTCTTCGTTGCAAACCTCCGGGTCTCACCATTTGGGCTGGCTGCCTGTGGAGCAAGACGAACCTGCTTGGGTAACAGAATTGGGACCTCAAGACAGACAAGACAGGTCCAACTCCAGAACCCACAGGCTGAGATGATGGAGCTCTTGAATGACGCTGCTCCCTCAGCAACCTGTGTCAGCCTCCTGGATTCCAATCGTCTATACTTTTTATTTCCCTGCCCTGGGCTCTTCAAAGGCAGGGTCCCAGTCTTTTTTTTTTTTTTTTTGTGGTACGCGGGCCTCTCACTGCTGTGGCCTCTCCCGTTGCGGAGCACAGGCTCCGGACGCGCAGGCTCAGCGGCCATGGCTCACGGGCCTAGCCGCTCCGCGGCATGTGGGATCCTCCTGGACCGGGGCACGAACTTGTGTCCCCTGCATTTGCAGGCGGACTCTTAACCACTGCGCCACCAGGGAAGCCCAGGGACCCAGTCTTAATTCATCTCCCCAGTATGTGCACAGAGCTCTGCTTTAGGCTCTCATAGATATTTGGTGTCTCAATGAATAAAGGAAGAAAGGGAAGAACAGCAAAGGGAGGGGAGGACAGGATGGGGGGAGTGTGGGAGGGGCAAGTATTTGGGAGAAGTTCCTTCTAAAGGACGGGGTGTTTGGTGCCATCTGCGGTACTGCAGAGGACTGAGGTGCAGGGGTGTGAGCTGTGGGCAGGGCACCCCGTCAGGGGCTCAGCGGGTCTTAGCTGAGATCCCAGGACAAACGGCTTCAGGAGAACAAAGCACGATCACCCTTGCACAGGCATTGGTTGTGGAGCAGAGCGCTTCCATAGGCCCACTCTTGGCATTTCTTCTCCTCATCCAAAATTCTAGGCAGGGGTGGACTTCCGTTTATGGGGGAGGCAAGCGGGATAATTCTGGCTATAAATGTAGCTCCCTTTTCCCACTGATGTATATCATGTATGCCATAATTTCTGGTTGGTCTTTGATGGGTGGCCTGCCACAATGTCTGGTTTTAAATTCCTCTCTCCTTGAGCCATTTTGCCAACTAGTTAATACTGAAAACTATCTTATACTTAAAAATACTTGAGAGCTCCAGTCAAAGGAACCCTGGAGTGAGTTCTTTTATGAAGCCAAGAGCCTTTTTACAAAGCAAAAGGATTTTTCTGTTTTACACGTTTAAATGATTTTTTAAAAATTCTGACCCAACTGTACAAACAGTAAAAGATGACGCTTTGATGGGATGTTAAACCGAAACAGCCCAGAGTCACGTGGAAGTTTCACCTGTGGCTATAAGTTAGTCAGCAGCAGGTCAGAAAAAGGATGAAGGGTCTCCATGAAATGCACCCGGCAAACTTGCTTATTTTGAAACAGACCTTTCTACTGAATGCTTCCCCACCCCTTCCCCACGGTGGAAACAGCAGCAGCAGAAGCAGCCTCCCCCTCCAAAAGTGTTTAGTGTTGTTTCTCTCTATTTACAATCAAGAATCGTTAATAACTATGCCAAGGGAGCAGGTTTGAAAGGTAGCCCTTGGGGCAAAATACATGGCTCAGTCCTGTGATTCTTCCCCTTCGAGTGGTGCTAGAGTGTTAAGACCATGGAGCCACGTCGAGGTCCGGACTTTGTTTCCATCACTCACTAGTTGTAGGGCAGGTAGCAACCTCACTAAGCTTCATTTTTCTCACCTGTGAAATGGGACTAAGAAACTCTTATCTGGCAGGATTATTACGAGAATGGATGAGACAGTGCATGTAAACACAGCAAGCACTGAAGAAATAGAAGCTATTATCATCACCACTAGTTACAGGTGAGGCATCTTTCTTTTTTCCTGCCTGGAACTCAGAAGCGATGAGTGGAGCTCTAGCAACCCTGCCGGGATCATGATGTAACTTTGTGGATGGAAGTCATGCTTCAGGACTGAAGAAGCAGAGGGCAGAGGAATTGGGGTCTCAGATGACATCGTGGAGCCCTGGATCATAGCAGTCCTGGGCCACCTACTTCTGAGGGACTTTAGGTTGTATGAGAGAAAACGCCCCCTACCTTGTCTAAGCCATCATGACTTGACACATGTTAGTAGCAGCCATGTGCAATTCCTTGCCGCGTGGCTTTAAGGAGAGACCTCCTAAAACTTCTGGCCCTCACTTTCATTTCTGAAATAAAGGAGGGGCTCAGATAACCCCTCTGGACTGTCCCCTCTCACATAACAGGCTCCTATTTCGACCTCCTGAGTCTGGGGGTTACACCAAAGCAGAGTTTTTGCCTTGATCTTTTTGCTTAGTTGCAGCAGCCTGGTTTGGAGGTGGGGCAGGGGATGGGGAGGAGTGGGGCAGGGGATGGGGAGGAATGGGGCAGGTGGAGGGGCCAGTAGAAGGTAGCAGTAGACCTGAGGTTAGCTCAAGATTAGATCAAGACCTTGAGGTCCTCATCACCGTGTTGCTGTCCCCCTAACACTGCCTACAGGGGGGCGCCCTCAGCCCACTTCCCGAGCTCAAGGGTTGTCACGGTCAGCATACCAGGAGGATATTTGTTCCCACAAGCTCAGTCGACCTCTTCCCAGTCAGAGCTGCTTCGGTTGCCTCTCCTCCTCAGCGGGATGAAAGCAAAACGTCTAACAAAAGACATCAATCTCGTGATTTTTTAAAATGAGGAACTAGAGCAGCAAGCAGCCGTATTGGGAAATGGCCACAGGGGGTCGCTGCGCGCTCAGTAATGAAGGGATGGACGCCAGCCCTCGGGGAACGGGAGACTGTCTAGGAGGGTTCGGATTTGAGGAAGGAGCTGCCCGTGGAAGGGATGGAAGATCTCCTTTCTGCACAGCTGAGTCCCCCACTGCAGCCGAGAGGGAAGAGCCTTAGTGTTGTCTTTGAGCCCGAAACCAGGCTTGCAGAATATTACTGTTATTGTTTTCATTGTGATAGGATTTTGGAATTCTCATGTAATCTTTTCTGGCTCACAGATGATAAAAGCCATAGATCCTCTCTCTAAAAAGGTCAAATACCCACTACGATAAATCAAGGCCAAAGCCTGGAGCCCAGGGGGTCCTGGTGGTAAGTAAGTGTCTAGCTCCCCTTGCTGGATGGATGGTAAGAGAACTTCAGGGCTGCCCTAGTCACAGGTTTGAATCCCACTCTGGCGGGGTGACCTGCTTTACTTACTGGACACTTGCTTTTCTTACTTATAAAATGGGAACTCTGAGTTCCGCCTTGGTCGGGAGTTAATGTGGATACAGCACATGGAGAGCCGTCAGCAGGTGGCCATGTGCCTCCCAGGTTGGAAGCACAAGAAGAAGAGGCCTGGGGAGAAGCCGGTGGGCTGGGATGTTGTTACCAAGAGTGGGGTCCAGGGGCTTCCCTGGTGGCGCAGTGGTTGAGAGTCCGCCTGCCGATGCAGGGCACGCGGGTTCGTGGCCCGGTCTGGGAAGATCCCACATGCCGCGGAGCGGCTGGGCCCGTGAGCCATGGCCGCTGAGCCTGCGCGTCCGGAGCCTGTGCTCCGCAACGGGAGAGGCCACAACAGTGAGAGGCCAAAAGCCAATAAGGTGGCAAGGTTGGTGGAAAGGAAAGTTTGCTTTATTGTGGAGGCCGGCAACTGGGGATGGGGTGTGGGGGAGTTGGGGGGAAGGCAGACTCGTGTCCAAAGGCCGATGCCCCCCACTGACAATCAGCGGGCCAGAGCTTTCATAGGCAGAGGGAGCGGGCTACACGCAGAAACGGCACAGTCGGCTCTGACCGTCGTCTTGACATTGGTCGTCGGTGGTCTGACCAGCGTCGTCATCTTGATTGTTTTAGGTACAGTTAGCCTTCAGTCCCAGGGTCAGTTTGCTCCCATTTCTTTGAGGCTGGTTCTCAGAATTGTGGCAGCTTGTGTCATGGCTACAGTCTGGTCATCGTGTAGTTAACTTCTTCCACCTGGAGGGGGTTTTAGTATCTATAAGACAGCTCACAGGAGATGGCTCAGAATATTAGCTGTAGCTTTTAAGGAGGAGCTAAAGGTCCTTGACTTTGCTTAATGACTCAACTACTATTTTTGTCTCGTTGGACTGTTTTCCTTTGTTTCTGCACTTTCTCACTTCTCTAGTTAAACTTTTTCTTTGGCTAAAGGTTTTCCACAGACAAAAGGCAGGAGGAGGACATGGGCAAGGACCACAGGGCCCTGCTCCATTTCAATATGAGCTTGGATGTGTTTGCACGTGGCCAGGAGAGGCAGGTGGACGGGCAGCCTAGGGCTCAGGGGAGCTGGAGGGCTCTCGGGTGGTGCAGATGCACGGGGTGTAGACCAGTGGTTCTCACACTTTAATAAGCTCGGGAGCACTGGAAGGCTGTTGAAACAAAGATCGCTGGGTCAGCGGACCCTGAATACCGTGCGGTTGTAACCAGCTCTTTCAGGATCCCCAGCAGGGGGCCTGGATTCGCTGCTTTTCAGTGGTTGGTCTAAAGGCAGGGATGAACTTCAGAATTTCTGGTCGGTTTGGAATTGTGCCTTAGGAAGTATCTGGCACACCATCTTCCTGTTCCTTTATTTTTGCCCCCAAAAGATTTCATTTGACCAAAGGGTTCCCTGGCTTTAAAACATTGGAATATCATTGGTCTAAACCAGTGGTTCTCAAAGTACGTTCCCCAGATGTGTGACATCAGCATCACCTGGGAACTTGTCACACAGCCAATGTCTTGGGCCCCGCCCCCTACCTGCAGATCAGAAACTTGGGTGGGAACCAGCAGGCTGGGGTTTAACAAGCCCTGCAGGTGATGTTGATGTGATTTAAAGCCTGAGAGCCGCTGGTCTGAAGGAAGCGTGGGCCCGGTGCTCGGGCTTCGGCCATTCTCCCGTTGGCAGATTTGCTCCTAGCATCCTTCCCCTTAGCGGCCCTTTCCTCTTTGGCATCCCCATCCCCTACCTTTCCCACCTCCCCTCATCAGACTCCAGGTGTCTGAAGATGCTCGCCCCTCTCTCTGCTCCCTGAGCTGGCACCTTGCAGTAGATAGTGAAGGGCTCACCAAGTACACTAACTTCTACCAGTCCCATAAAAGGGGGTAATGGAGTTCCTGCCCAGATTTCCACTTGCAAAAATGCATGCTTCCTTAAGAAAAAGAGAAAGTAAGAATCCCAGGGCCAGATGGGGATGCTGGGATATTTTGTGGCCTTTGGGCACCCCTCAGATGGCTAATGACGACGGTCACCACTGGTGGAGAGAGTATAATAGTGTTACTGAGTCCGAGCTCGTACTGCTCGCCACACAACAGGCCAATAAATCAAGAGACGAGTTGCTGGGGCAAAGAATAGCGACTTTATTCGGAAAGCTGGCATGCTGGGAAGATGGTGGACTCCTACCCCTTAGAACCATCTTGCCTGAGTTAGAATTCAGTCTTCTTTTATACTAAACGGGGAGACAGTAAAGTCAAACATTTCCTGGGTCCGGTCAGACTCCATAGGGGACCTGTTACTTTCTTCCATCCTGCAGTCATTCACAGGTGGGCCTGATCAGGATGTTTCCTGTGAGCTAAACAAAGGTATTTTTAGCTTAATGCTCATTACCTGGGAGGCAGGGTTCCCAAAGATGGGCCATTATGTATAATTTAAGCTTATAGGCAGCGTCCTTTTAGTGATTAACTTTTAGCAAAAGCAATAAAATACAAAGGTCAAAGTAAAAGAAACACATCCAATATGGAGTCAGATTTGTTCTTCCCTATTACAGGAGCAGCCTTTGCACCCAGCCAGGGTGACCCCTGCCCCACACTGACCCCCCACCCCACCCCCCAGCTGTCTCCCCCCCCAGGCTGCTGGGTCCCTGAGGAGACAGGGCCAATAGGACAGCTTGTTTGAACTGATCGGGTCTACACCCCTTAAATTGTTGAGGCACTCGTATCGAGTGAGCATCCTCCCCAGATTCTCAGACTGAGGAAGGAGTCCATGTAAGTTCTGAATTTCCCTGTTGCTTCAGGAGGCAGAAGCTGTGGCGAGTCAGATCAGGGGCTTGGCTGTTTCTCTTGGCATCAGACAGCTTCTTGGTTTCTTCTGTGAAATAGGGATGAGAGCAGTACCGGCTTTCCAGATAAAGCACTCAGCACAGAACCAGGCGTCCTGCTATTACCATGGAAACCAGGAAGCCAGAGCATCCATCCTTCCTGGACAGCCTTGTGCGGGCACCCCACTTGGGGCCGTGGGTGCCCCCAGCCCAGGCCGAGCTCGGAGTCTCATCACCCCCTGGGGTCCTTGTCTGTGAGCAGAGGCCGAGGGAGGAAAGCTCCTCTGCTCCCCCGAGCCAGTCATAGTGGGTGGATGTTTCTAGCCTCCACAGGCCTTGGAGTGGATCCTTCTGGAGCCCACCCTTCTCTCCCTGCGGCTGAGCTCGAGTCGGCAGTGGGTCCCTGGGCACGTGGGGCTGGGCCACTGCCCACAGCTCAGCGTCGCCTTACTTGGCTAAGCCCAGGAGGAAGCAGGCATCGGCCATGGCACCTCATGTGGACTCTGTCCAGTGACAGCCATCCTTCTGGCTTCATGTCCTGGGAGCTCAGGGCCGGGAAGCCTGGATGAGGGGGGAGGGGTGTGGCAGCCAAGGGCGGAGGGAGTTGACTCACGGTTCTGTGCAGGGTGGGCCCTGACCACCCGGCATGATCCCAGGCCTTGGGGAGGGAGACACTCCAGGGGCCTCCATCCACAATTTCATGTCATTCTGCCAGCAATCCAGGGGAAAGAGTGGGTGAAAATCAGTGACATCTGGGATCCCCAAAAGGCCATCCCTGGCTGCTGAGCTCCAGGCTGTGCAGCCTCGGGTGTGGCACCCTCCCTGCCAGCCACATCCTTGACCTGGTGGCACTGCAGGGGACATCCGATCAGCTGGTCCAGTGCAGAGCTTCTAGCGGGGGAAGAATGTCTCAGCTCCACTCTGGAAACAAAGCTCTGGTTTTGTTGGCACCGCCCACGTGGAGTGGAGGCCACGGGGCCTCTGTTTGCCCCTCTGGATCTGTCTCTTTCATCCCCAGGGCCCAGAGTGGTGCCTCACCAGAACAATGTGGGGTGCCAACAGTCACCCCAGAGCCAGAGAAAGGCCACGCAGGCAGCAAGGAAGAGGGTGTTAGCCCTGCACCTGCACCAGAGCTGTCCCGGTTGTCTGCCCGGTTTCCCCAGCCTCACAGCCACGTGAGGGGAAGGACGCGTGAGAAGGAAGGGCAGCCTCTCTCCCCGCAGGGGAACTGGCCCTGGGCCCCTGCAGGCACAGTCAGCATGGGTCCAGGGGTAGAGGAGGGGGCGGGAGCACAGCCAGGGCTCCTGGAGGAGGGTGCAGGGTGTGCTTTTCTGAAATGTGCAATAGTTAATTTATCTAATCTATATTGGTGGCATTCGAGTTCTAATTTTTAGCTATCATCAACTACATGAAAGAATACCCCATACCTGTATCTTTGTATATTTGTCCAATCATCTACTTAGGATAAATTCCCGTTAAAATGGGAAGCCCATGTGAAGAAGAGAGAGCCTTAAAAATCTTGTTCATCTTTTTATCTTTAGTGTCTATAGTATCTGGCATATAACACAATCTCAATATATATTTGTTGATTAAATAAAATTTTTTGAAGTGGATTTTTTTTTAAACAGCTCATGTTTTGTGGGGTGATAGGGATTTAATGCATTTACTATTTGAAGTGCTTCACATAGATGAGGGTAATTTTTTTTTTTAAATGTATTTTTATGTATTTATTTTTGGCTGCTTTGGGTCTTTGTTGTGGCGCTCGGGCTTCTCACTGTGGTGGCTTCTCTTGTTGCGGAGCACGGGATCTAGGCACGCGGGCTTCAGTAGTTGTGGCACGCGGGCTCAGTAGTTGTGGCTCACAGGCTTAGTTGCTCCACGGCATGTGGGATCTTCCAGGACCAGGGCTTGAACCCGTGTCCCCTGCATTGACAGGCGGATTCTTAACCACTGTGCCACCAGGGAAGCCCCTGAAGTGGAATTTTTGAGTCAGAGGATATGCATATTGTATATTTTAACATACATTGTCAAATTGTATATAGAAAAATTATACAAATATAACCCCATCAACAGTATCTGGAGATACCTGTTTTTCTTTGTTCTTGCCAGTCCCATCCACTGGTGGACGGGACCCAGTGGATGCCAAGTTCTAACCGGTCCGGTGAGGACCCGGGGAGAGGATGGGGGGTTCCTTCCTCCCCTGAGCCTAGAGAAAAGAGAGAGCCCCCCACCAAAGTACCCTGTGTGCAGTAGGTGCTCCATACAACTGGACCCACACTGCTCCCCTACCCATGGCCCCCGGGGCCTGGGTCAGCTTTTCCTGCTGTGTGGTTTCTAAGGACTCTGCTTCTTCTGGCCGTGAAAAGTTACCTGTCTTTAGCGTCAGTGTGTGTGTGCGGCACCTCTGTCGGATCACCTCAGATGCTCGGCCGGGAAGAGCTCGGGTTAGAGCCGGGAGATGAAGCAGGCTCAGCAGCCCCGGTGTAAACACAGGTTTGGAAGGACCTGGGCCCCAGGAGGTGTGGGAGCAGAAGGAATGCCTGTGCCTGGTGGAAGAAGTGGCACCCAGCCTCCTGCGTATCTCTGACCCATAGGAGTGTAGTTGATCCAGGAAAAGCAGGTTTTGCACACATTTTTGTGATCTGATGCAATTCTACCTTCAAAAGGCCCTAAATCTAAAACCTAAGATGCAGTAAAAGAAAATAAGCTCCAAAGCCACGGGAAGTGATTTTGAACTTATTCAGAATGTCCCCCTCCCCCGAGGAGACTTCCCTGGTTTACCCTCAGTCGTTCCTTGCTCCCAGCTCCTCAGCCCCTCGGGCCACAGCCCCAGCCACACTATAATCTCACGGTGGCCACATCTAGGGTGCCGAGGACGGGCCTGAGCACTTTGCAGGTGCTTCCCTACAGGTGGGTGTGATCGGTAGAAGGGGGCACCAGCCCTGAGAGGTTGTGCAACGGGAGTGGCTCAGCTCAGGATTTGAGCCCGTACGGCTGCCTTTTCCTTTTCTCATCTCTTCCCTGGCGTTCGCCTGTCAGGAGCTGTGAGGATTAATTTCATGTGTCACTTTGGCTGGGTCATGGTGTCCAAACATTATTCTGGGTGAGTCAGTGAGGGTATTTTTGGACAAGATTAACATTTGATTGGTGGACGGCGAGTAGGGCAGGTGGCCCTCCATCCTGTGAGGGGGCCTCGTCCAATCAGTTGCTGGCCTGAATAGAACAAAAGACGACCCTCCCCCAGCAAAAGAGACACCTCTCACCTGAAGTCTTCAGACGAGAACATGAGCTCCTTGTTCTATGAAGCTTCCAGCCTTTGGACTTGGCCTGGGACAGTGGGTCTGCAAATTTTAGTCTTGCCCACCTGCATGATCACGTGAGCCAGTTCTTCGTAATGAACCTCTTTCTCTTTACATAGATACACATCCTGTTCGTTCTGTTTCTCTGGAGGGCCCTGGCTAATAGAGGAGCCTTTCGTAGATGCTGTGCTTTGGGCAGCCCCAGGGCACTCAGTGTAGCACCCAACCCGTGGGGGCAATATAGCATTTTTGAAGCCAGGGGTCCCTGTGTAACGGACCCTCACCCCCGAGAAGGGTATTCGCTCCTCCCTCACCCCTGCGGGGCTGTGGGAAGAGGTATAGGCCCAGCGAGTGGGCAGGGTGGTGGGGTGAGCAGAGCCAGGATGGCAGGACAAGAGTGATTGACCAGCGTCAGGTCAAAGCAGAGAGAATGTCAGCCTGTGGCCCCCCAGTGGGCCCTAGACTGGATGCCAACCCTTGTCGCTGTTGGCCAAAGCAGAGGGCAGGCTGCGTGGAGTGGGACCCGGGGGAAGCAGCAGAGCTGGGTGTCCCAAAGGTAAGTCCCAGCGTGCACCTGGGGGTGGGGGCTGGGGGCTGTAGGGGCCGTTCATCATGGAAGTAGCAACTTAGGTGATAAGAAACAGCAGACTGATCGTTGTTTGGATTTTGTTATTGTGTTTACCTTTTTTTGTGTGTGTGTGGTACGCGGGCCTCTCACTGTTGTGGCCTCTCCCGCTGTGGAGCACAGGCTCCGGACGCGCAGGCTCAGCGGCCATGGCTCATGGGCCCAGCCGCTCCACGGCATGTGGGATCTTCCCGGACCGGGGCACGAACCCGTGTCCCCTGCGTCGGCAGGCGGACTCTCAACCACTGCGCCACCAGGGAAGCCCTGGAACGAGGGCTTTAATAGATCCTTGGGGTTGAGGTTCTATAGGGATGAGCATCACTTTCCCGAGATGGGTCCAAGCCAGCTGAGCCGCCGGGCAGCCATGACACGTGACCTCAGGTCTCCTTCATAGCTAGAGGTGAGATCCAACCTCGTGGGACAACCACCCCCTTGCCCCGCAAGACCCACATTCCGGAGAGCAAGGCCTCTGCTTGCTCGGCCCTCCCACCTGGCGGACCCTCCCATCTGAGGACCGGCCCTGACTCGGGGAGGACGAAGTCAGTCATGGAACCACGTGGCCAGAGTCCTCCCCACGGTTCTCTACCCTCCTGCCCAGGTGAAATATGAAAAGGGGGACACAAGAGTGTCCAGTAGTCATTTTCCTGGCCATGTTGTGCCCCCCAAACCCTGGCCTGGGAATCTCCTTCTGAGATGTGGATGGAAGGCAGGAGTGGAGGTGGGATCCTGAGGGTCCCAGCTGGACTTCTCCCCCGAGGGTCCAGGTAGCACACCCTCACCCAGGTAGCCTCTGTAGGCAGGTGAACGAAGCCTGAGCTCCCACTCAGCCGACTCTGCTGATTGCTTCTCCATGGACCCTCTGCCACCGCGATGCCTGCCCCTTACGTCTGGGCATCGTCACTTCGTGGCAGCCCTGGAAGCAGCTGCAAACTGCCTGGAACCCTGGACCTGGGCGAGGGTGTTATATTCCTCAGGAAAGAGGCAGGTGAGGTCCAAATAATCACCCTATCAGGTAATCACACAGGATACATGCCTCTGCACCTGGTTCTTCCACTCGCTACAATCTGTGCGATTCATTCATGTCGTTCTGTGCCCAGGGCTTCCTGCCCTTTCAGTTGCTGGTGGCATTCCATTGTATGAATATACATATATGCATTGAGGAATATAATTAAGACCAATGTACTTTGTGTAATTACTGTGTTTGTGTTTTCCTTCAGTGTAAAAAGTTTTAAAATGCACCCCAGGAATGTGTACCACCCTGTACAAAGTCTGGCAGCTGCACACAGCTGAAATGAGTTCTCACACTGCTCTTTACTGTAAAACGTATATAGCCAATTGATTCGCACAGACTTTTTAAAAAATTAATTAATTAATTTCTTTGTTTTTATTTTTGGCTGCGTTGGGTCTTCGTCGCTGCGCGTGGGCTTTCTTTAGTGGCGGCGAGCGGGGGCTACTCTTCGTTGCGGTGCCCGGGCTTCTCATTGCGGTGGCTTTTCTTGTTGTGGACCACGGGCTCTAGGGGCACGGGCTTCAGTAGTTGTGGCTCACGGGCTTCAGTAGTTGTGGTATGCAGGCTCTAGAGCACAGGCTCAGTAGTTGTGGCGCACGGGCTTAGTTGCTCCGCGGCATGTGGGATCTTCCTGGACCAGGGCTCGAACCCGTGTCCCCTGCACTGGTAGGCGGATTCTTAACCCCTGTGCCACCAGGGAAGCCCTCGCAGAGACTTTTAAAAATGTTTTTCTAGAAGTCTTGTACCCTTAGCCATCCTACGGTCACATCTCAACAATGATTTGAGAAATGGAGTGGTTTCAGTGCTTTGCATGATTCTTGTTCCTGCTATTTTCTGTGTCTGTTTTCATCTTGCTTGCATTTACAAAGCTTAACTGATTACTCTGTCATTTGATATTTGGGGGATTAGGATCTGAAAAACAAATCTACATTGTTAGTGAAATTCACGAGACCACTTGAGGGTTAACAAAATTTTCTGTCCGTGATTTTCTTATTTAAGTTTAGAAATGTCATAGATTTTAAATTAAATACCTTCTTTTTCAGTTTATACCTATAACTTCAGTGCGATTCGCTATTTCTTGCAAAATCTGCTGTCGGTACTATCAGTTTTTATAATCTTATCCCCAACAACGGGGTCACAAAACCAGACCACAAAGAAATGGCGCGACACTCTCGTTTGTCAGAGAACTCAGTCGTATCATATTGTAAATGACGAAAGCATCACCATAAACGTCTGTTGTTCATAAGACAGAGCGAACCAACAAAGATGTGAGTCACTTATCTGTCAACGATGTAAGCAAGTCCTTTGCTAAATTAGATAATGGTTAACAAACACTGGAAGAGTATTTGCTCAGTTTCTGAGCTATTTGCAGTGTAATTGTGACAGGCATAGCACTCTTAAATGTCATCTGCCTTAGTCACATGTTCGCCCGTATTTTCTCCAGTCTAGACAAGCGTCCAAACAATAAGTCAAGCCCTGGTTTGCAGTATTTGCCAATTTCCTTTGTGTAAATGCTCCCGACACAGTCTATTTCAAGCCGACATGTCATAAAGAAGTGACACCTAGACTCACATTTGAAGGTCAGGTCTGGGTGAACCGGATGGCCAAAGGAGGGGATGTTCCAGGCAGAGAGAAAAGCATGAGAAAATGCATGGGGGGCTCCAGTGGAGCCTGAAGGACCATGTGAGACCGTGGAAGACTTTGTCTACCCAGGAGAATTGACAGTAATGAGAGCTGATGTTCATTGAACGAACCCACTGTGCCTGTTTCTGAGCTAAGCATCATCTCATTTAATCCTCCTCAGAATCCTATGAAATAGGACTTTGTTTTACCCCCTTTTTACACATTAGGAAACTGTATGGCTTAGAGCAGTTGAATGACGCACCTAAAGTCACACAGTAAATGGTAGAGCTGGGATTTGAACCTAGATTAGTCTGACGCCAGAACTCTACCTACAGCCTCTTAAAGGGCTCTCCTTTCTTATGGAAATCCAGGCAGAAAGTGACAAGACCTGAGCCAAGGCTGGCTGTGTGGGGCGAGAGAGAGGAGGGAAGCGGTAAAGTGGAGACTGGGGCAAGATCCCATAACCAGCTGGGTGTGGGAGGTGAGGAAGGGGGGGAAATATGTCAGTGGAACTTTTAACGTGAAGAGTTAAGTGATTGTTGTTGCCATTAACCAAGGCAAGGAATAGACTAGAAGGAGGGGTTTGGACAAAGCGGGTTTGGATATGCCAAGTGGAAGGCAGGCTGAGGCATCCAGGTGGAGAATTCTAGGAGGCATCAGAAACACAGCCCTACTTGTGGTTGCCAAGGGGGAGGGGGGAGGGGGGAGGATTGGAGCGGGAGTTTGGGGTTAGCAGATGCAGACTTTTACATATAGGATGGATAAACAACAAGGTCCTACCGTAGAGCACAGGGAACTCTATTCAATGTCCTGAGATAAACCATAATGGAAAAGAATATGAAAAAGAATATATATACGTATAACTGAATCACTTTGCCGTACACTAGAAACTAACACAATATTGTTTCCAATCAACTATGCTTCAATAAAATAAATTTAAAATGAAAGAAACATGGTCCCGGACATTAGGGGGGAACCTGGCCTATTGGTCCAGGTATGGACGTCGTAAACCTGTGGGTGGTGGTCTCACCTGTGTGCATGTGAAATCAGTCAGTGGGGTGACAGCCTTTGGCTTCAGTCAACCAGGCACTAAGAGCCAACAGGGAAGGAGAGTCTTCATGCTTGGAGGTGTTCCCACTCGGTCAAGCGTTCCTGGAAGGCCGGTTTTGATTACCGCTGATTCTAGTCAATAGGAAGGAAGCAATCCTTCTGAAAGTTGCCGCAGTACCTTATTTTCAGAGGTAAGCCATCTGTTACCTTCCACTGGGAGGCCCCGCTTGAATGTAGAGCCAACCCTGCAGACCCCAGGCTGGGGCTGCCCTGCCCAGACTAGACCAGGAAGCTGCTTTCCTGGAGACCCCATCCTGCTCTCTTTGGGTGAAGGAAGGCGGGGAGAACAGGGGACTTTAGACCCTGCTGACTGAGAAAAAGAGAGGCAGCCAATCCCTGGAAGCTCTCTGCTGGCCACGAAGCTGAGAGAAGAGCAGGTGTTTTCATTCACAGGAGAGTAAACCAGCTGTGGGGCCTGCAAGATGCAGATTCCTGGGCGCCTCCGAAAGTTCAGATTCACTAGGTCTGGGGCAGGGACCAGGAGTCTGCATCGTAATGACTCCCTGTATCAGGGTTCTCCTGTATCAGGAGTTTTGACTAAATGTCTGGACACCCCATGGCCCAGGCAGGCTGGCATAAAATCCTCCCTCACCTACCCCAGCTGAGGTGGGCTGAGGCTGGGCAGGCCTGAGAGGACCATGCCAGGAGCAGGGAAGATAGAAACCGGGAAGGAGTTTGAAGACGGGCCAGCTGAAAGCCAGGGAAGGGTCGCTTCCTCAGAACCTTGTGGGGTTCAGAAAGGAGGGAGGCTCAGCTGTGTCAGGGAACCCGGGTCAGGCAGGGCTGCAGTGGACCCTGGGCTCTCGCCCTCCAAAGGTCACTGAAGGCCTGGGTCAGAGCAGCCTTTGTGGAGTGGTGGGCGGGCCGGCTGCACTGGATGGAAGCTGGACCGAGGATGTGGAGGGGGCCAGCGGGTGAAGGTTGCACAGGCCAGCCGTGAAGGCGGGAGAGGCAAGGCGGAGGCTGGTTCCATCACCATGCATCCGTCGGAGGTGAGCCTGGGGCCTGGCTCCCCGGCTACAATGGGTTTGGGTCTCCCCTTTCTGCAGGTCTTGGGGACTCCGTTTTCCTCCATCACCTCTGAGATCTGTCTTCTCCAGGCCTGGCTGCAGAGTGGGGCGTGGGCTCCCGGGCACTCTCTCCCTTCTGCTGACCCCAAAACATGTATGGCAGGTCTCTTCTGCTTCCGAAACTGCTGTGAGAATCCCTGTGACAAGAGTCAGCGTTACAGAAAGCACAAATGTGGGCACTTTGCAAAGATTCCTAATTTTTGCGGTTCTTGTAGTTCCTAACTGCTTCTGGGGATGGCAAGTGGAAAGGTGACAGGACCTAGGGCCAGGCTTTTGAAATAAAATGTTGCACAATACAGAAAAGTATCGAGAATATATTCCACACTGTTGGTCTCACTGGCAACTGTCTCAAATTCTAACGGGTTTCCATGTGTGATTCATATTTATTTATCTTTTTATTTATTATTTTTCTTTCTTTTTTTCTTTTCTTTTTTTTCATATTTATTTTTAAGAAATGGGAAATGGTAAGAGGTAGAGTAGACTTTTAAGTGCTGGTGTACCCTCCCTCCAAAGCCTGTGTGTGCACACATGCATACAAACATAGATGCACACACACACACACCAGGCAGCGAGCGCGGGGATCTCAACTCCTCTTGCCTGGCAGAATCCCCGCCGTGCAGCCTTCCAGGACCATTGAATGTGGGGCTCCTTGGAGGAACTAAACAGCTAAAAAGGAATCTCAGTCACTCACTTCATCCTTGAACTTGGGAACATCCCTTGCACCGTTCTCTGTTCCTCAGTAAAACAGTCATCTTAACCGAGTGTGCGTTCTCAAACCCGGGCCACCCTTCCCACTGTCCTGTCCATGCTGAGCTGCTGTGCTCACTCTACAGATACTCTGTATTGCGTGACTGTGCTTTGGTTTACAGATCTGTCCCCCTCTGATGTCCATTTAGGTTCTTTCCTAAATGAAAGCTCCAGTTCACATCGTTTACCAGCGCTGGGCGTTGCGGGACATTTTCCATGTCAGGCAGTTGGATGTGATTGAAACACATCAGTCGAAATTGATTAAAATATGGTGCCTTATTGTGGGTTTTTTTCAATTCTGTCCTGGAGTTTTTTTATTTTAATTTATATTTATTTTTTAAAATTTTTATTGGAGCACAGTTGATTTACAATGTTGTGTTAGTTTCAGGTGTACAGCAAGGTGAATCAGTTATACATATACATATACTCACTCTTTTTTAGATTCTTTTCCCATATAAGTCATTACAGAGTATTGAGTAGAGTTCCCTGTGCCACACAGTAGGTCCTTATTAGTCATCTATTTTATAAATAGTAGTGTGTATATGTCAAACCCAGTCTCCCAATTTATCACCCCCCCTTTCTCCCCTGGTAACCATAGATTGTTTTCTACATCTGTGACTCTTTCTGTTTTGTAAATAAGTTCATTTGTACCATTTATTTAGATTCCACATGTAAGCGATATCATACGATGTCCTTCTCTGACTTACTTCACTCAGTATGACAACCTCTAGGTCCATCCATGTTGCTGCAGATCGCATTATTTCATTCTTTTTTATGGCTGAGTAATATTCCATTGTATATATACCACATTTTCTTTACCCATTCCTCTGTTGATGGACATTTAGGTTGCTTCCATGTCTTGGTTATTGTAAATAGTGCTGCTATGAACATTGGGGTGTATGTATCTTTTTGAATTAGAGTTTTCTCTGGATATATGCCCAGGAGTGGGATTGCTGGATTATACGGTAGCTCTGTTTTTAGTTTTTTAAGGAACCTCCATAGTCTTCTCCATAGTGGCTGCACCAATTTACATCCCCACCAACAGTGTAGGAGGGTTCCCTTTTCTTCACATCCTCTCCAGCATTTACTGTTTTTAGATTTTTTGCTGATGGCCATTCTGACAGTGTGAGGTGATACCTCACTGTAGTTTTGATTTGCATTTCTCTAACGATTAGTGATGTTGAGCCATGTTTTCGGTGGCTTTTTGGCCATCGATCCTGGGGTTTTAAAAAATGTTTATTGAAATATAGTTGATTTGCAATGTTGTTAGTTTCAGGTATACAGTAAAGTGATTCAGTTATACACGTATATATACATATATGCCTCGTTGTGGTTTTAATTTGCATCCCCTGCTTCTGGCGAGGCTGAGGATCCTTTCTTACGTCATTAGTCATTCTGCTGTCTTGATAGGGTCGTTTCTTCATGTGAGACAGTGTCTGTGGACCTCCACCGCTGGGAAGGAGGGATTAAAGACACTGGCTGAGGGTGATGCAAAGGACCTGGGGAAGCAAGAGGGGATGGGACCCAGACACGGGAACAATTAGACTCAGATTGGAGAGGGGACGGATCCTCTGACAGGAAGGGAAGGAGGACTGACCATTCATCAGGTAGAGGTGGCTGATGGAATGTCAAGGAAGCTCATGCCGCAGGGCCTTTGTTTTCCCCACTGGGGTGGTGGCAGGCACGTGAGGGAGGCCGTGGGCCTGGAGAACGACGCTCTGGGGAACAAGTAACCAGACCGTGTAAGAGAATGATCAGGTGGCTTTGAAGGGCCTGTGGAGGGTTTGCCTGGACCAGCCCTTGGCCGCCGAGCACTCCTGGAGCACGTGCCAGCTGCCCTGGATGGGGGTGGTTGATCTGGGGGCTACCGGCTCTGACACAGAACAAACCGGGGTGTGACCACAAACTGGGATGGCGTGGGTTTAGGCTCTGAGGTGCATCTCTGCCCCTGACATGGTCTAGAGATGTTCAGGAAGCTTCAAATGGCAACGTCTCACTGGCAGAATGACCCCAGCAAAGGGAACCTTCGGTGAAGTTGTGAGCTAACTCAGTAGCCAGAGGGATTTGTTCAGTCACCTAGTCCTTTTACTGGAAATCATCTTCAGGTGTTCTAACAGGCCACGGCTCATCTTGACTTTAGTCACAGTAATTCCACTGAATAGTTGTGTTTTGAAAGTGAAAAGGTATATCCTCAGTTTGTGTTCATATCAAATCCTGGTATTCATTTCCTGAATGGCTCCCATAACCAATCACCCTGAAATGGATGGCCTGAAACAATGGGAATTTATTGTCTCATAATTCTGGAAACCAGAGGTCCAAAACTAAGGTGTCACAGGGCCGGGGTCCACCCGGAGGCCATAGGAAAAAATCTCTTCTTTACCTCTTCCAGCTTCTGGTGGGGTTGTCGGCGTTTCTTGATGCATGGCTGTACCTCCATCTTTACGGGGCCTTGTCCTCTATGTGTCTCTTATAAGACACTTGACATTGGATTTAGGGCCCCCTTAGGTAAACCAGGATGATCTCATCTTAAGATCCTGACATTAATTTATCTGCAAAGAACCTTTTTCTAAATAAGGTCACATTCACAGGTTCTGGGGATTACAATGTGGACATATCCTTTGGGGGGGGGGCACTCTACTACTTGCTCAGGCAAACCTTCTAGAAAGTAGATGAAACCTTGAACATCTAAGATATGTGGCTCAGAGACCCCTGCAGAGGAAGGGCCCTAGGGGTCCTGGAGCAGACCTCATCCAGGCCCATCGCACAGAGGAGAATACTGAGGCCCAGAGGGGAAGTGGCAAAGCCCAAGATAGACTGGTGAGACTTCCTCTCCTCAGACACAAATCCTTGTACCTAGAGACAACATCCCCTCACCCTTTCTGCAAACAGCAAACCTTGTTTGAATGTCTTCTCTTCAACCCAGAGGTCATGGCCATGAGTAGACTCAATGGTACTTACTCAGGGCAGCATATAGGGAGCAGTAACCTGTTGATTTTGGCCGAAGCTCTTAATGCTTCTTGGCTTGTGTAAATGACTGTCCTTTTCTTAAATTGATGCCTGGAATCCATACGATTTTTCTTAAGGAGCACAACTGATTTTAAGTGTCACCTGTTGTAAACCTCCCTGGCTAACCTGCAGTATATTTCAGAACAAAGGTTTATTTGTCATTGTAAGGTTTTTGTGGAGGGAGATGGGGCGGGTGTGTGACAAGCTGGAGGAAGGGCCTGTGTTCGAAATCATCCCTGATCTTTTAACTGTTAAGCTGTGTGACCTGGGCCACTTAGCTAACCTCTCTGAACCTCTTCTTCTCCACCTATGAAATGGGTCGATGACCCCCAGCGCTCAGAGTTGGCTTGAGGATTGGCGAAAAGTTGGTTGTGAAAGCACCTGGCACGTGGTTCCTACTCAACAAATAACTTTGAGTTTTGCCTTTTAAAGGAAAGGTGCTTACAATCTAGAAAGGAAGGGAAGACACAGAACTTAAAGTAACAGCTAACACGTGTGTGAGACCCGGCTCCAAGTGCCTCACGTGTATTTACTCATTTCATCTTCTTAACGACCCTACGGGGCATGCGCTGTTACCACTCTCATTTCACAGACGGGCAAAGGGAGGCTTAGTGCAGGGAAATGACCTGCCCGAGGTCGCAGCCAGAGCTGGGGTTTGCTGGGGTGAGAATCTTCCTGAGCCTTGATGCTGCCTCTCCAAATTTTCAGAAGGGATGTACCAAGGCAGGGGAAAGGAGTTCAGGGTGGATTTGCAGCTTCAGAGAGAGGATACCTATGGCTGGAAACACGCAGAAGGGCTCCAGGATGCCGGTGGCACTGAAAGGGCTGCGCTGGATTTGAACAGACGTGGGCTTCTCAGGTGTCTGCCCAGGGGGGCGGCCTGCTCTCCTCACCTCACAGTGGCTTGTCCAGAGCTTCGGGAAGGGCAGCCGGCCCCTCTCCAGCAGGGGTGGAGACGCTGCAGACTGGCCGGACTTCAGGGGCCGAGGAAACACTGCTGACCTTCGAGTCTACTTCACCAGGTAAGGTGACAGTAGTTCTGGTCCAAATCGTTACACTCTAGGGTGTTATTAACCATTCATCCAGGACAGGAGGTGTCAGCCAGGGCTGTCCCAGCAAACTGGGTCATGCAGTCACGCTGCCACTGAGCAGCCAGCCGCCTGGGCCTTCAGGGCAAAGGCGACCAGCCCAGCACGGTTTCTGGCTGGGCTCAGGGGGGTTTGGGTGGTAGGGCTCAGGTAAAGGCGTCCTGAGCCAACAGAACGTGAAGGGCAGAGCATCTCTCAAAGCCCCGTGCGAAGGGGGGTCGGGGGGAGGAGCCAGCTAGAGACGGAAACATCTCACTTGCCTGGACACACCTGGACCACACACCCTGCAGCCCCCGCTGCATTCTGGGAACAGAGAAGATGCTTAAACTTCCCACCCAGAAGGGACTTTCTCGCTCACGAAAGGAAGACACCACTGGGGTTATTATTTGAGTAACTTGGGCAAGAAAACACAGCGTCTGCTCTAGTCACTAGAATTACCCGGGCAAAAATAGCCTCGAGGGTGGTTTTTCTTCTTTTCCCCAAGCCAGCCTTTGAGAGGGTTTGTGGTGTGTCCCACGTAACCACGTGTCCCAGAACTCTCAGTCCCCCTTCTTATTCTCACCGGGGAGCAGAGGGGCCCTGGGGGGAGATAGGGGCCCATGCCCAGACCCCCCACACACACACTCCTTGTCCCGCCTCTGCAGGAGGCCCTGCCTGCAGGAGGGGATTACGAGTCACCTGGTCCCTGAGGGGAGAAGCAGACACAAAGCAGGGCCCTAAAGATACGGCGTGAAGACAGGTTAACTGGGTTGGAACAAAGGGAGGGGTTGCTGCCAGGCTGCACAGGAACAAGGGGAATGAGGACAAACTTGCCCTCTCCCCACCGGGGCCCTGGCCAGGGATGCTGTGGAACCGGCCGCTGCATCGGTGAAGGACTGCAGGAGGGCAGCTTCCCAAAGCTGCAGGCTTTGTGAGGCAGAGGAGAACAAGACCAGGGACCCTGCAGTGATGACCCAGGCCTCCCCCTGCGTCCTCACCCCCGGCTCCACTCCGTGTCACCCAGGCCTTCCAGGGATCACGCTGCAGTGTGACTAACACACAAGTGCCAAGCTTCTCTCCGGAGCAGAACCTACCCACTTACCAGTGGCATCCCGTGAATTTGCTTTGCCTCCAAGGGAATAGATAACTAGTGTTCATATGATGTCAGAGAATTGCTAATTATGGCGATGGCAAATGTAGCCACGTGGGAACTTGTGGAGCTGTAGTTAGTGATGGCAGAAAAGGCAAAGATTTGGTTGTTTGGTGCTGCACCCAGGTTCTCTGGAGGAGACGAGAGGTGAGGCTTGGCACTGAGCCAGGCTCGGAGCCCCGGGCCCGGGACTCCGCTCCCTCCTGCGAGTGCAGGGTGGGCTGGCAAGTTCAAGGCGGCGTGAGGACGGAGGACAGCCGGGGGGCTCGTGTCACCGGGCCGACTGCCCCAGGGACTGGGTGTTGCCTGTTCCCACCCCAAGCTCACACACTTTCACACACTTGCACATGTACACACACACACACACACACACACTCATGCTCACATATTATCCTCGCACACACACCCATACATAATATCAAGTTTACACACCACATTCTCACAGTTCACAGGCACACACTCACCTCAATGACACATACGCCTGGTCTCACGCACACTTTCAGAATCCACACACACACGGCTCTCACATGCTCACACACTCTCCTGTATACAAACACAACACACACACAAACATACACAAACGCACTTTAATCCCAATTAGAGCTCTCTTCTTGGTTCCAGAAAGAAGGTAGTCACGTTAGTGTCTTGGGCTCAGATGGCCTTGGCTTAGATCCTGAGCCCCCCTTATTACCTTGAGAGAATCAAGTCCTCACTTTCCACGTTCTCTGGGCTTTGAGAGGAGGATCAACCTCCAGGGGGCGACAGAGAGAACATTAGCAGTGCCTGGCTTAGTAAATTCTGCTAAGATACTTCAACTTCAGTAAATGTTGGTGGAAACAGTACTTGCAAATAACTGCAAAGAAAAAAATGTCAACTGAATGCATATCTTATCCGGTAAATAATGTGTGATGTGCGGAGGGTGATGTGCGGTGTGGAGCCTCAGAAACCTGTGGGGAACCACTTGCCCTGCTGCCGTCAGTGTACAAGGTGCTTCTCGTGTGCGCTCAGTGTTGGAAACCAATGTGAGTTTAGATCCAGAATTACAAATCCTGCTGCCCAACCAGGTACCCAGATCTTGGGTTCTAATACCAACCTTAACTAAAAGGAACCAGGGCTTGTTGAAGAAGTGGTTGATTCCAGGGCCGGCAGGAAAGGTACAGGGTGAGACTGGAGCATCTTACAGTGTCAGAGAATAAGGGAGTGCTCAAGGAACACGGTGATGGGGGCAGGTCAAAGGGACAGAGGAGCCAAATGCAAGCACTTTCCAGTGGCCAAAGCTGGAACAATTTGAGCAATAAAATATTGGAGTATAAGCAGCATATAGAATAAATATCCATGAGTCCATACTGACATGAATAAATGATAAATAAATAAACAAATGGGGGATTATAGATAAGTGTCTCATACAGAAGAATTCCAAATAATTTATATGGATACTTCTCTCTCAAGGAGGCAGAACATAACTCCCCAGTCCTTAAGTGTGGGCCACGCATAATGGCTTCCAAAGAGTATGGTATGAAAAGAGGGGGAAAAGAGTAACTTTACAGTGGAGAAAGCTGACAAACCCAGCCTCAGCCAGGTGGTCGAGGTAAATAGCAACAGTAATAAGTCATGTACCCTTGATCGGTAACCACTTTTGGGGCCTTCCTCCCCAAAACCCATTACCCCAGTTTAACCATGAGATATTTATCAAACAAACCCAAATTGAAGGACAGTCCAAAAAATACCTGAACAGTAATCCTCAGACCTGCCAAAGTCATGAAAAACAAGGAAAGTCTGAGAAACTGTGGCAGTCTAGAGAAACCTAAGGAGACATGATGACTAAAGATAACATGGTGTCATAGGTGGGATCCTGGGCCACACATTCTTTGCTCTTCCACTGAAATACGGAATTTAATTCTTCTCCCCTTGAATCTGAGCTGGCCCCACTTGACCTATAGAATGTGGCAGAAGTGACTCTGGGTCTTCTGAGCCTAGGTCCTCAGAAGCCTTGAATTTTCGCCCAGACCTTCTGGAACACTTGTTCAGGAGGAGGGCAGATGCCAAGTAAGAAGTCCAACCTCCCCAAGACCACCATGCTGTGAGGAGGCCCAAGTGAGCCTCGTGGATTAGAGCTACAGTCAGCCCCCCGCTGTTCTGGCCAGCCCAGCAGATTCCAGACATGTGAATAAAGACTCCTTTTGATGGTTCCAGCTCCAGCCACTATCTGACTGTAAGTGCATGAGAAACTCTAAGTGAGAACCACCTGTATGAGCCCAGTCAGCCCACAGAATTCTGAAAAATAACCGGGTACAGGGAGTGGCAGAGAGTTCCAGGCAGAGGAACAGCATGTGCAAAGTCCAAGACTGTTTCCTTAGACTTTCTTTAGAGAATCAGTCTTCTAAAAACAGCTTAGAACCAGCTCTTTGGACCAGGTGTAGTACTTGGCCTCACACACTGAACAGATATAGAGGGATATTGAATCCATCCATGGACGGACTGGGGAGAGGGGTGATTCATACACCCCTTGAGACTGTAGCTAAGTTAGCTTGGGTTTGGGTGCATTACATTTCTCCTGGGATTTAACAGGAGTCTGAGAACTCTTTCTAAGAACTGGGGTAGTGTTTTAGATTTTTAAAATGGTGTTTTCTAAGCCGACCATAATTATGCTGAGAACTAAAAAGACACACCCCTAGTTGGGTATAAAGTAGATTCTTTAAAAGAATCAAGGGAAACAATAGCATTTGGGTTAAGAAGTGTGGATTTTCCACTTCTTCTATGTTGACTTAGTTCGTAAAAATAAGCATCTCCTCCTTGAGTTCTAAGAGTCTGTAGGGTTGGAATGCATTTGGTAAGACTAAATGTGAAATAAAAACCAAAACCTAGGAGTTCCCTGGCGGTCCAGTGGTTAAGACTCTGCGCTTCCACTGCAGGGTGCATGGGTTCATTCCGTGGTTGGGGAACTAAGATCCTGCAAGTGGCCGCATGGTGTGGCCAAAAAACGAACCAACCTCCCCCCAAATCCAGAGGAAGCTGAGAGAACTCTGGGGTTGCTGGCCTCTCCCTGAGTGCATTAAAAGGCCCCGGCTGTGTATGAGCCTGTCCAGGACCTGGGGGGTGAGGTTGAGGCCCCCAAGCCTCCCTGGAGCAAACGAGTGAAGGTGGGTTTTGGACTGAGGCCCTCTGAGTACTCAGCCCCCTTGGTCTCCAGCTGGCGCTCTGTAGCCACCACCCTCTTCTACCTTGGAAAGAGCCCGGTGACCGTCCCCTTCCCCCTCCCCAGGCCTTCAGAGAGTCAGCCCCTACAGAGACACCCTCCCCTGACCCTCCCTCGCCAGGCAATTAGGGAGCTCCACCTGGAGCTTTCTAGAAGTGAGAGGGAGACGAGGGTAGGAAAGCATCCCGCCTCCTTCAGGCGGGATCCCTGCCTGGGTTTTTCTCTTATTGAGGTAAAATAATTCACATCTTATGCTCTTCCTACCCAACAGAACTAGAATATTTATAGAACTGTCAGGCCTGCCCAGCTTTGCTTTCCACTCCCCACCCATCCCATATGCTAACGCCTGCACAAGGCTGTCTCCAGAGCCAGAGGGGAGTGGCTGACCACCTGGCCGATCCCCAGCTTTTGGATTCCCTTTTATCCCACCTCACGTTGTTTCCAACAGGTCACATTCTCCTGGTGCCCAGAGGCCCGTGTGCCAGCAGGAGGGCTACCTCTGTCTCTTTGTAGCTCACAGGACTTTGGGCAGGAAGTAGTGAGACAATGAGTCCACAGTGCTGCCTGGAGGGGGGTGATCTGAGGACAAGAAGGGAGGGGACCGATTATCCCTGCTCCCTGGGGGGAATCCCTCTTAGCTCAGACCCCAGCTGGGAAGCCACTCTTCTCTGCAAAGGGGCAGAGGATGAATCTGGAGTCTTGGCAACAGATCAGCTGGGGAGCAAGGGGTCTGAGACCAGGAGACCCAGGGGCCCAGGCTGTGCAGGCTCCAGGGGCACCACTGCGGGGCGCTCCACACAGGGGGAGGCACTTTGCAGAGTCCCCGGTGGGGGGAACCAAGCCTTCTCTGCAGTCCACCCAGTAAAACTTCCAGGGCTCAGCTCTGAACCCGATCCTAGAAATGATGTCCCAGTGCAAACTTTGCAGAACAGGCAAAATCCAGAGAAGAGAAAATGCAGAAGCCGAGGGATCTGGCTCAGCACAGAGCAGAGACCGTCTGTTCTCCACGTGCTGTTAAAAACAGTCTCACTTTTGGTGGTGCGGAGAATTGAAATTAATGTCAGAATCTGTTTCTATTACCTGGAGATAGTTTGATGCATTTATGCTCAAGTTAACTATGTGATAAATTGCCTTTTGTCCTCATTCTAGAGCAAGGACCAGCTCTTCCTTTGATTGTTTTTATGGATCCTCATGTTCATAGAAGGTCTTCTGGGGTTTGTCACAAATATATTTCTGGTTCAGGTGCCCAGAGCACCAAAATGAGCCACAGTCATGCTTACAGAAGTTGTGTTAAGAAGTTGCCTTCCTGTCTGGTTCTCCAGCTAATCCACGTGTGTAGTTGGAAGCATTGAGAAACAGTCTGTCTCCATTGGTTTCCTCACAAAGTACATCCTGAGACAAGGTCTGATGTGACTGGTTTATTCAGGGATAAATAAACAGACAAACAAACAAATAAATAAACTGGGTGGTCCCAGAGAGTGGGGGTGAGGGAGCAGACAGGGGAGAGGTGTGTTATCCAGCTGGACACCGCAAAGGGTCGCTAGATGTTGCTCCTTGGAGCTCTGAAGAATCTTCTGGAGTAAAGACTCAGAACCCTCTACCTGAGCATTGAAGTGGGGAGCATTGACTCCCCTGCCGTCCTCACAGGTGTTAACTCTGCACTTTCAGGTGATGTGTGTGTGAGACCTTTCCCCCGGGCATCGCATCTCACCATCAGAAACAGGTGTGGTGAGACAGGAATCCAGCTGTTCACACCTGTGTGAAGCTGGTTGCAACCTGCAGGGACCTGGTCCCCAGATCAGTGGCTGAAACAAGAGGTGAGGCCGACAGGAGCTGAGGTGATGCACCAGAAGTGCCCCCCACCCAGGCATGGGCCCAAGCGGCATGGGGTAAATGGTTGGTACTCAGACCACGCTTCTCCGTAGAGAGCGTGTTGCACATAAATGGAACTAGATTACCCTGTAGAGCAGCCCACAACCAACTCAAGCCACATCTGGATGCACTGCTCAGGGGAAAATAACCACATCTTCAAGGCGCTCTCTGCGGAGGACAACAGAAAAACCATCGCATTGAGGAAAATCGTGTTTGTGAAGTTCACCTTGAATGCTAGTGCTGGAGGAAAGCGGGTTTCCTTGGAGAAATCGGATGAGTAGGTAGAGGTTCATGGAGATTGAAAGGCACTTCTGGGTACTTTCCAGAGCTTTCGAAACAACATTGGAGTGTCATTGCACCTATCTCCACGGCAAAGGCGGGCATGTCTCTTCCTGGGTGGACCTGCATCCCCAGCATCACTTTTTTCTTTGATTAATTAATTAATTTATTTTTGGCTGCGCTGGGTCTTTGTTGCTGCGCACGGGCTTTCTCTAGTTGCGGTGAGCGGGAGCTACTCTTCATTGTGGTGCGCGGGCTTCTCACTGCAGTGGCTTCTCTTGTTGCGGACCATGGGCTCTAGGCACACGGGCTTCAGTAGTTGCGGCACGTGGGCTCAGTAGTTGTGCCTTGTGGGCTCAACAAGGAGCGTAGGCTCAGTAGTTGTGGCGCACGGGCTTAGTTGCTCCGTGGAATGTGGGATCTTCCTGGACCAGGGCTCAAACGCATGTCCCCTGCATTGGCAGGCGGATTCTTAGCCACTGCGCCATGAGGGAAGCCCCCCAGCACCACTTTTACATCATTCATCCCTAATTCTGGTTCACATTTGGCTCCCAAATGCAAGGAAAAGAGGGTTAGGAGGTGTGTACAGAGTTTCCTGGAGAAACTCCAATGAGTTTCAAGAAAATAAGGAAGAGGAAGGGGTTAGAGAGAATATGGGTGGGCGTGTGAGAGAGAGTGTCTCTAGAGGAATTAACTCATTCTCTACGTGTAAATGTTTACCATAAGTGCCCAGCATACAAACAAGTTCTGTTCCGAGAGCACGTTTGTAAGTCTAATTTGTTCGTAAGTCCAACAGAGTCAGCCTAGGTACCCAACTAACACAATCGGCTATATAGTACTGTACTGTAATAGGTTTATAATACTTTTCACACAAATAATACATAGAAAACAAACAAAAAATAAAGAAAACATTTTTAATCTTACAGTACAGTACCAGCTACGTCACCGCTGCTTTTACGGTTGCTTCCAGACATCCTGGGCTTGAAATAAAGACACTGTACTGCTGTAGTCTATACAGTGCTGTACAGTAAAGCACACAAAAGCACGACCGCTTTTAGAAGATGCATGCACGTGACAGTGTACACCAGACACATGAACTAACTTATGTGACTGGACATGCGAACGCACATTCGCATCTTTGAAAGCTCACGACTTGAAGGTTCGTATGTAGGGGACTTACTGTATTGGATACTTGAAGACAGAAGGACCATGGCGGGAGGCTGGGAGTGGGGGGGAGGCACATGCCTTACCTTATACTGACTGTCTTCTCAGCAGGAAGCAGGGCAGCGTGAGGAAGCCAGCTGCAGCGCTGCGCTAGGGGATGCCGTGGACCCAGGAGGGCTGGGTGTCTCCCTGGCAGATGGAACCAGCACGGAGTGGGGATGGCAGGGGGCACTGGTAGGTACGGTTCATGCAAATGGAAACACGTGTTTCCTAGGGTGAAGGTGCAGGACATGGGGATCCCAAAGGTGAACGAACTTGCATTAAAAAAAAAAGTGTTTTGCTAATATCTCACTGCAATGGAGAAGAAGCTTCGAGTGTTTCCTGGAGTCTAGATGATAGCCCTGCAGTGTTCTCGCAGGTAAAGATTTGTCTAAAATGCTCAGAGGAGGCTGTCATAGATTTTGATGCATATTTCATAGTTTCTGGCATACCGCTGGATCTCACAAACAGATTTATGAAAACGCAATATTTATTGTACCATATCCATGCTTGAGTAAACGTGGTTACACTGCAAGGAAGAGAGAGGTCGTGGCCACAGCCTCAGTGACCAAGCTGGCGCTGAGTGTCCAAGATGCAAGGATGGGACCCAATGTGGTTGGCCTGGCTCTGCCCTCTTGGGTTTGTAACCCTGGGGTCACCCTGCCTTGGGGAAGCCCCTGCATCTCTTGACTCTGCAGGAAAAGAACAGCTCTCTCTCCTTTCCGCCCGGGCAGGCAGCAGACCAAACTGAGTATTAATAACACGTTCAGAGACAGGGGCCTCAATCTTATCTGAGCCCGAAAGGAGTCGGACTCATTATGCTGTCTGCCACCCTCAACTTATCTAAGGAAACACACAGCATGGATTCATCCTTCAGTCCCAGCTCCCCAGCGAACCTTCGCTCCTTGGAAACCTGAGAACGTTTGCTTCAAACATGGCCCTCTGGGCCAGGCATCAGATGGGCTTGGCTGCCCCCCGACCTCCCCAAGTCTGGGAGGCGGGGGTCCCGGCAGCTGGAGTAACTTTACCCCTGCACAATCCAGCTTCTTTTCTTTTCCTGGACAAGATTTATAAGGCAGAGTGTAGCCTTACCACAGACATTCCCAGGAGGGGCCCTGAGCTCCTGCATCACGACAGCCCCCTTCAGCTCCCTGCAAGTTCACGTTAAGATGGGTTTTTAGATAAAGTGGGATTGATACTTAAGGCAAATCGAATTTGCATGTGACTGAGAAACCACCTTCCACAACTCTATGGATCGTGCTAACCCTTTTGAGGGAGGGGAGCGGGGAGAGGGATGCTTTGTCTACCCCCAGGCTGTGTGCAGGGGCAGGCATGGGCTTGGAGTCAGAAACAAACCAGACTGGAGTCCAGGCTACCTCCCTTGCTGGCTGTGTGACTTGGGGCAGGTTACTTAACCTCTCTGTGCACAGCTTCCTTACCTGGAAAAGGAGGGTGATAACAGCCTCACAGGGTTGTTGTGAGATAATGATTATGAAGCACAGTCCTGGGCACAGAGAAAGAGGTCAATACAGGTTAGCTATTATCATGAGGTCATTTCCTTAATCCATTTAAGCCACGGAGCCAACGGCTTTGCTGTTGTTGTTTGATACAGGGCGTAATCGACAAGTGGCCAGTGTCCCATGCAGAGAGGCCACCACCCAGGAAATGAGTGGAGGGACCAAGAATCAGACCCCGGGCTGTGATCCATTCCCACCTGATGCTACGTCCCAGTGGTCCAGGTACTTGCCGGCTAAGGATGTTGGGGATGACGGAGTGCTAAGCGACACCAAATAAGAAATTACATTGTGCACAATGCATGATCCCTGCATTTGGGGGGCTGGAGGCATTTCTATACGGGGGCCACAAATGCCACGGGTGCAGGTATGTCCCCTTTCCACAGTGGGATGGGACAACATGTTCCGTCTGTAGTGAATATGCCCTTTTATTTACCTGGCGATGTCAGTTCCAGGCAGCCTGGGCCTGGCTGCTGATCTGAATAGTAATCAGCTTCTCATGTCTCCCTGTCTTTACGAGAAGTCAGGACACTAATAGCCTCCCCAGGGAGGGGCTGCAGCCTTGCCGAGTGAGCGTCTGCACCGATGCACAGCCTCATGCGTCCTCATAGGCGGCAGCCGGGGATGAAAAGGATTTTTCAGCTTGGTTGACAGTTTCATTTAAAAAGCAAAATAGAGTAAACACTTGTTTCTGTTGGCCACAGCAGAGTGACGTTTGTACTTTCGAACAATTACTCAAAAGTACTTTCTAATGGAGCCTCCATTTTATTTTGTTCGTTTTTAAAGTTTCAAGTCTCTTGATTTGCCATTCGGTACCCCAAGAAATCATGACCACAGCCCTATACCCCACTCGAGTCTTCTATACACAAATGGGGTTGCGTTGGAGGAGCCCCCTACGTGTGCAGGCACCCAGAGAAAGGACGTGGGCTGTTATAAGAATGGCTTTATTTTAATGTTCTTGAAACTGGATCCAGCCATTCTTTCATTTGGTATTTACTCGCTCTGTGCACGGTTGGATGGACTGAGGTCCTGCCCTTGGGGGCTTCCATTCAAGCAAGAGTCTGGAAGCTTCAGCCCAAGGATTGTTTTCGTCGTTCCTGCTGCCCAGACCCCGCTGTTCAGCCCTCCCTGTTGCCTCTGCAACGCCCCCTCCAGGTTGTGCTGGGGATGCAAGGCAGGAGAGAAGGTGCAATGCCCAGCGAGGAGCTGGTAGCGGGTAGGTACCCCCCCGCCCCGTCCCCAACTCAGAAGCTTGGGCCTCCCTGTAGACGTCCAGCCTGCACCATGCCTGTCACCCAACCCCTGGGAGGACACAGATAATTGCTGGAGAGGTTTCCATTCCCACGACTAAATTTATTCCATCAGAGTTTTTTCTTTGCTTAAGTCTAATTGGTGCAGTCATTATGTCAGAGTGAATGTTGTTATTTTAGTCAAAAGCGGTCAACTAGAGAAGACATTCTGTATTACAGCTCTCCTCCCCGTCCTAGGGCTACGATCCTTAGGAAAGAGCCAGCGAGACCTATGTCCTGTTGCCACCAACCCAGACCTTCCAGAGCCCTCAGAGAACAAATAGAAAACTGGCCTGCTGGGTTTGACCCAAATAATCTTAAACAAGGTGGTGAATCTATATGTGTATAGACTACGTCTATGTAGATAGAAAAAAATAGCTCTGCACTGCTTTCCTTCTAGGATGTGTTATTCTATCCTGCGGAATTCCTCACCATCCAGGATGCTGGGCACAGTAACGGGGGAAGCGTGTATGTTTGTTGAATGAATGAATGAGCTATTGCAGAGTCCATGCGTGTGACACTGTGCCATGTTGCATGAGGCAAATTGAAAGCCACCTCTACCTTTAGTGAGCTCGTGTCCTGTCTGTGGGTGTTGGGTGACAGTTACCAGTGATGAGGAAAAAACCCAAAATGGAATTCATGTTTATGCTTTCACCCAGCAAAATGCATATCAGATGACAGAAAAATCAGAATGTCTGTAGGTAAAATTACAGTGCAAAGTTTTATAAAGTCATCAAGGTAAATCCTATTTTGCAGAATTGCCACAAAATTGTGAATGTTCTCATGGCCCTAATTCAGAACACGTTCCTTAAACAAAGAACATCTTGGTTGGATTCCATTTGTTTTGAAGCCCATATTGTATGGATTTTTTCTTCAGTGTGTTACAAATATGTAAGGATAATAAGTGAAAACTTACATCATTTTTCAGATGCACAGATTTCCAGTCAACAATTATACAGAGGACTAAAACACGTAATCAACGTGCATATAATCTAATTCTCATCTAATATTTAGGACTTTCTGCTTAGGGTATCCGCTCTCTGTTTTTGTGTGTGTGTGCATATTTACAAATCTGTCAATTAAGACACAGATGTCTCCTGCAGGTGACACAGCACTGCCCTTGATATGTAGATGGTTCTTGGAAGGTTTCCTGAGAAGTGAGGGAAATATCACGGAGAGTCCATCATCCTATTTTAGGCTGGAAGCATGTAACTCTGACTTTGCTGTATTTTAATGTGTAACCTTACACTGAGAACTGTTGTAAACAGTCCAGGTTTCTCTTTGTAGAATGTTGAAAATGAGCTGTTGTATTTGTTTGCTAGGACTGCCGGAACAAAGTACCACAAACAGGGTGGCTTAAACAACAGAAATGTGTTATCTCCCAGTCTGGAGGCTGGAGGTCCGAGATCAAGGTGTTCGCAGGGTTGCTTCCTTCTGGGGGGTGTGAGGGAAGGGTCTGCTCCAGGCTTCTCTGCTTGGCTTGAAGATGGCCATCTTCATGTTCACATGGCCTTCCCCTTGTACCTGCATCTATGTCCAAATTCCCCCTTTGTAAGGACACCAGCCACCTTGGATTAAGGTGCGCTCTATCCCACTATGACATCTTAATGAGTCGCATCAGCGATGATCATATTTCCAAATGAGCTCACGTTCTGGGGTACTGGTGGTTAGGACTTTAACCTGTAAATGTGAGGGGGACACACTTCAACCTGTAACAGCTATGGAGGGGTCTGCCCCACCCCCATCCTCCTTCTCCCTGTTCCCCCCTCTGCCTCTTCCCAAGCCTGTCCCCAGGGGCGACTGAAACACCCTTAGAGACCTGTCCTTCCGCATCTTGGAGATGACTTGGTTTTCAGGGATCTCACCTGATGGCAGTCATGCCCAGGAGGGGTAGTGACATACCGATTTCAGTTCACTGTCTAGCGCCGTGGACCTCCACCCGTGTGCCCCAAATCTGCTCTGCAAATTCCAATCAAGGCGTGAATCGTTACAGAACTGTGCCTTCGGCCGGTCACCCTCCCGTGCTCAGAGACGTTGGATATGAGGGACCACAGATGGGGTGAGAGCCAGTGTACCTTGCAGCGAGTCAGAGACGAGAGGCAGGGGGTCAGGTCAGGCTGGCACGCTCTAGTGCCAAGTGCGTGACAGCAGCAGTCGGAGCTTGGAGCAGGGACGGTCCGCTCACACAGGGATGCAGGGCCGAGACCTGAACGACCACAGATGCTTTTAGGCAACATGACATTGTAGGCGTGATGGCTTTGCAATTATTGCTGAGGTTTCTTATTGATTTTGGAGTATCTTTTGAGGTTAACCTTCTAATGTATTCAAAAGGGCATCACAAACAGAGACAGAAGACAGCCTGCTTTCGGCATGTCAGGCTTTCGGTCTGGAAGGGACAGGAGACATCCCTGGAAAGAACCAAAGGCAAAAATGCAAGGCAGCGATATCAGAGGGAGGGGAGTTGGGCAGAGCTGGGTTTGAACCCTGCCCCTGTCTCTTTCTGGCTGGGTGACTTTGAACAAGCTGTCTGACCTTTCTGACCACCTGCTGGCCCCTCATGTGTTCAATGCACATCACAGTGCCTGCCTTGGGGAGCTCTCATGAGGGTCAGAGTGCCCACAAGATGCACTGTAGTGGCTCCAGTATCGTTGGTGACTTTATCTTTCTTCCTGGGCCCAGCCCCGCCCGGCAGGAAAGGCATAAGCCCTGAAAGACTGTCTCAAGTTAACACGATGGCTTGTCTTTGCCACAAAAGCTGCTCTCAGGGTGAGAATGGGCCTGGAACTGTCCCCCACCTGCCCCCTCTTTGCTCCCTGGGCTCCTGACCAGCTGCCGAGTTCTGCACGCATAGCCGGGACCTCGCAGCTTCCTGAGCAGCGGGGAGGCCTCGGGCAGGAAGGGAAAATGAGGGTGGCCAAGGCTGCGCACACCTGGGCTGGATCAATGGCCACGCTGTGGAGAAGGCCCCCCGGGGCTCTGTGGCTGGGTGTCCGTCATCGCCTGTTGGGGCCCGGGTTTGTGTTTCAAACACTTGTTCATGTGATTTGCACATCCAGTAACTCATCTGTAACTTCCCTCCCTCCCAACAGTCCCCGTCACCACTCGTATTTTCTTCTTCCTAATACATTTCTCCCTGTCTGTGTGTCTGTCTCTCTTTTCCTGATATTCTTCAGTCAAGTATAGATGGGGAAGTGGAGGCCTGGAATGAATGAAATTACTGGAGTGGGAAAGGCTACCTAGGTTATTCTAGGCTAACTCAGTGTTGGGTGGCCAGCTCTCACTGCCCCAGTCCTAGCAGATGTGACGGTGCTGCCATGGCCAGCAATCACTCACCTGTACTCCGCTGACCTGCCCGCTGAGCCCAACTCAACCAGTCCTTAAAAAGGACACTTCACCCAACTGCAAGTTACAGATAAGAAAACCGAGACTTCAAGAGACTTAAAAATTCCTCGTTCAAAACCCACAACCAACTGCAACTCTTGGATGTGATGTGGGGCTCTAAATGAACCTGCCACATGGCCTTGGCCATACCTCCCCTTGTTTATTCACACAGGAGATCCGTGTCCTGACGCCTCTGTGAAGTATCTCCTCATCCGCTCAGGTGTTTACGAACATCATGAATAACTCCTGCGAATATTCACTGGATAGAAATGTGTTTCAGAACTACGCTAGGATGGGTCCTACCTTTGTTTTCTTTTCATTTCTTTTTTAAAAAAGTTTATTGAAGTATAGTTGATTTATAATGTTGTGTTAATTTCTGCTGTACAGCAAAGCATGTCAATTATACATATATATTCTTCATATTCTTTTCCATTATGAGGTGTTTTTTTTTTGTGTTTTTTTTTTTTTTGCGGTACGCGGGCCTCTCACTGTTGTGGCCTCTCCCATTGCGGAGCACAGGCTCTGGACGCGCAGGCTCAGTGGCCATGGCTCACGGGCCCAGCCGCTCTGCGGCATGTGGGATCTTCCCAGACCGGGGCACGAACCCGTGTCCCCTGCATTGGCGGGCGGACTCTCAACCACTGCGCCACCAGGGAAGCCCTCCATTATGGTTTATCACAGGATATCGAATATAGTTCCCTGTGCTGTACAGTAGGACCTTGTTGTTTATTTTTTTTTCTGATTAAATGATGCAGTTACTTAAGTTTGAAAGTTACTTAAAATTCCAAACTTTCCGGGAATGTACATCATTTCTCTTCTAGCGATGCACTGCCAAATATTGGTGCCTGATTCTCCACCTTCTTCTTCTGCACTGATATTAACTCTACTATTGTTGCTATTGATTATTTCGGATGTGGACTCATACCATCGAAGCTGCTCTGAGCTTTTGCATTTTTCACTTTCCACATCAGGACAAACAGGTCTAACTCATTCTTAAGACATGTGTAGTATTCCACATGTGAAGATCCCAACATTTATTTAATCTTCAGAGTTCATCTGGGTTACTTCTATATTACAAAGCCACAAGGAACATTCTTGAGTCTTTGAGCACTTATAGAAGAGTTTTGGAGCCTTAAATCTTAAAAGTAGAAATACCAGATCAAAAGGTATGACCTTGAAACATTTCAGTAGATACTGCAGGTCAAAAAGGTCTACTGATTTACATGCTCACCAGCCATGGACCTGAGCATCCATTTATTTCTTACACCCTCACCAATGCTGATTCTCAGTGGCCCATTTTTGGCTTCACCAATCTGATCAGTGAAACAATATGTCATTGTAGTTTAATGTGCATGTTTTATCTCCTGAGGAAAGCTGTGCCAGTGGCTTCCCAGGCTTGGGCTGGTTCCTCCTCCTGGCCAGTCTGCTTCTCGATTCTTTTCTCACCCCTTCATGTTTATGTGATTGGGAAATGCCCATGAATTTTAGTGGGCACCTCAGCAGAGCCTAACCAGAAAGACAAACCAGCTTCAAATTCATGCCCTAAGTTCAGAGCAGAGATTGTGACGTTTAGACCTGAGGTAACAGCACACGATTCCAGCAAAGAGTCAGTGCACCGTCGTCAAATCTCATCACCAAGACACTTTCTGGCTGTCCTGATATAACAGAATGACGGCAAAGGGGATGCCAGCACTCAAGGGTGGTTCTGTTTCATAGGAAGGTGGCTTTTCTCCACTCAGGCAACCTTCTCGACAAGCTTTCAGAGGGTGATGTCCCACTGAAAGTCAGCTTTTGGGGACAAAGGTGTGGCCATGGAGCCTCAGCCCTGCTACCTGCTGCCATCTCCATCCTTTCCAACCTGTTTCCACTGTTTCCAGCAATTTCTCATCTCAGCACAAGGCATGTGCTGGTTGATTGTTTCCTTTGTCCCTTACCTCCCCACTAAGATTGTAAAATTCTTGGGGGCAGAGACCAGATCTTATCCTCCTTTGCTGCGCACCCAACTCCAACAAGACTCACCCGGGGCGGGCATGGATGTGTCTGGTGCTGCCCTGGGTCTGAAGGGCTCCGGCGAGTACTGTACAGACTCCCCAGGGGGTTGGACCCCTCCCCATACCCCTCCTCCCCGCCCTGGCTCCAGTCTAACTTCACCTAATGAGGCCTGGAAGTGAGCCCGTTCCAGAAGTAGCCAGAAACCTGACTTGTCCAGGTGGCCCTCAGACCACCGCCAAAGCCAGCCTGAACCTCTGTCCCCAAGTGAAACTTCTCACGAAACATGTGCTATGTTTCTCGTCTCAGACACACGCTGCTGAAATTAACGCGTCACCACCGTCCTCAGCAGGGTCCCTGCCTGATGGAAGGCAAAGCTATACCCACTCATGTACCCACAGCTGACTTTTTCAAAAAGAAAAACGCTTCCGTTTGCAGCGCTATGTATATTTCTTTCATTTCTGAAGATTGGTGTTTGAGTACCATGTTGCTTTCATGGTACTTGGCCTAAACGTCATCAAGCTTACTTTAGGTAAGCTTCACACCTCCCAAGTGTGAACAATATAACTCATTCAACCCCACTTCTAAAAAGAGGAAACATGCAAAGCTCATTAGAGGTTCTCGGGCATTCTTTCAGGAGTTAATTGCCACATTTTAAACCGCATTAGAGCCTTTTCAGCTCTCTTTAGGAGCCATTCCTAAAATCGAGACTTTATTGACACTTTTGGACACATTTGCTCTCTGACACCTTCTATGAAAGGAAAAATTCCTTTCCTTAAATTTTCCTACCTGCAGAATAATATGGTGGATATAATATGAATGAAAATTTGCAGAGGGCTGTGACCTGGGAGGAGAGATTGCGTTACAAATGACCAAAAAATGATTGAGGGGTCAGGAAATGGAATGGTCAGGCACACTGGAATAACTCAGCCTGGGGAAGAAAGACACTGATGAGTGACTTAGAAAAAGAGACCTAAGTTCTCTTCATTGTAAACCTTTCAAACTTTTAAAAATTGGTGAGCATTTCCATGCAGTTCTATGTATATTTTAAATTTCCCTTTGAAACTTCCTTTCTGACCAGTGGATGTTTTAGAAGTATCTTGTTTAATTTCCAAGTGTTTAGAGATTTTCCTGCATCCTTTTTTTTTAATAAAGTTAACGATTTTTAAAAATTTATTTTTGCTGCGTTGTGTCTTCGTTGCTGCGCGCAGGCTTTCTCTAGTTGCGGTGTGCGGGCTTCTCATTGCGGTGCCTTCTCTTGTTGCGGAGCACGGGCTCTAGGCGCGTGGGTTTCAGTTGTTGTGGCACGTGGGCTCAGTAGTTGTGGCTCGCAGTCTCTAGAGCGCAGGCTCAGTAGTTGTGGCGCACAGACTTAGTTGCTCCGCGGCATGTGGGATCTTCCCAGACCAGGGATCTAACCTGTGTCCCCTGCTTTGGCAGGTGGACTCTCAACCACTGTGCCACCAGGGAAGTCCCTCCTGCATTCTTCATCTTACTGAGGTCGAAAAATTGATTCCATTATGGGCAGAGAACATAATCTTTATGATTTCAATGCCTTTACATTTTTTGAGATTGTTTTATGGCCTAGGATATGGTAGGTCTTGATGAATGTGTCATGTGCACTCACAAAAAAATGTATTCTGCCCTTGTGGGGTGAAGTAATCTGTATGTGTCAATTAGATCGTGTTGGTGGACTGCATTGTTTAGATCTTATCTATTCTTGCTGATTTTTTTTCTAGAAATTCTCTCAGGTGCTGAGAGGAGGATGTGGAAGTCCCCAGTTAGAACTGTGGATTTGTCTCTTTTCCCTTCCAACTCTATTGTTTTGTTTCATGGATTTTTAGGCTCTGTTATTTTGTGTGTACCTACTTAGGAACATTATTTTTTCCTGGTGGATTGATCCTTTTATTATTATGTAATTCCCTCTTGAACCCTGGTGAAGTTCTTTGCTCTAAAATCTACTTTATCAGATATTAATATAGCTACTTCTGCTTATGTATTATTAATGTTTGCATGTTATATCTCTCTCAGTACTTTTGCTTTCAACCTATGTCACTGAATTTAGTGAGTTTCTTGTAAGTAGCATATAGTTGAAATTTTTTTATATTGAAGTATAGTTGATTTACAATGTTGTGTTAATTTCTGCTGTACAGCAAAGTGATTCAGTTATGTATACGTACACTGATTTTTTAAAAAAATATTTTCCATTATGGTTTATCACAGGATATTAAATACAGTTCCCTGTGAGTTGAAACTTTTTAAAAATCCCCTAAAGCAATCTCTGCCTTTTTAAAAATTGAAGTATATTTGACTTACAATATTATGTTTTAGGTGTACAACATAGTGATTCAGTATTCTTATAGATTATACTCCATTTAAAGTTATTATAAAATATTGGCTATACTCCCTATGCTGTACAACATATCTTTGTAGCTTATTTATTTTATACACAGTAGCTTTTACCTCTTAATCCTCTACCCCTATCCTGCCCATCCCCCCTTCCCTCTCCCCACTGATAACCACTAGTTAGTGTGTTCTCTGTGTCTGTTTCTGTTTTGTTATATTCATTCATTTGTTTTACTTTTTAGATTCCACTTATAAGTGATAACATACAGTATTTGTCTTTCTCTGACATTTCACTAAGCATAATACCCTCTAGGTCCATCCATGTTGTTGCAAGTAGCAGAATTTAATTCTTTTTCATGGCTAAGTAATATTCCATTGTGTGTGTGTGTGTGTGTGTGTGTGTGTGTGCGTGTGTGTATATACACACACGCACACACATCTTTTTTATCCATTCGTCTATCGATGGACACTTAGGTTGCTTCTATATCTTGCCTGTTGTAAGTAGTGCTGCTAAGAACATTGGGGTCCATGTATCTTTTTGAATTAGTGTTTTCGTTTTCTTCAGATATGTACCCAGAGGTGGCATTGCTGGATCATATGATAGTTCTATTTTTAGTTTTTTAAGGAAACTTGATACTGTTTTTGGAATAGAATAGCGGTTGTACCAATTTCCATTCACACCAGCAGTGTACCAGGGTTTCTTTTTCTCCATATCCTCACCAACGTTTGTTATTTGCAGACTTTTTGATGATGGCCATTCTGACGGGTGTGAGGTGGTGTCTCACTGTGGTTTTGATCTGCATTTCCCTGATGATTAGCAATGCTGAACATCTTTTCACGTGCCTATTGGCCATCTGTATGTCTTCTTTGGAAAGATAATTATTCAGCTCTTCTGCCCTTTTTTTTTTTTAAATAGGGAACATTTTTATTTATTTATTTTTACTTATTTTTTAAAACCTTGGTTTTATGTATTTATTTTTTATTAATTTATTTTATTTATTTATGTTTGGCTGTGCTGCGTCTTCGTTGCTGCATGCAGGCTTTCTCTAGTTGTGGCGAGCGGGGGCTGCTCTTCGTTGAGGTGTGTGGGCCTCTCATTGTGGTGGCTTCTCTTGTTGCGGAGCACGGGCTGTAGGCATGCGGGCTTCAGTAGTTGTGGCTCGTGGGCTCTAGAGCGCAGGCTCAGTAGTTGTGGTGCACAGGCTTAGCTGCTCCATGGCATGTGGGACCTTCCGGGACCAGGGCTCGAACCTGTGTCCCCTTCATTGACAGGCGGATTCTTAACCACTGTGCTACAGGAAGCCCTACCTGGGCTATTTTCTATTGCAAAGTTGGGGGTTGGAAAATAAGGGGACTGTGTCACTTTCATCTCGTGGTGGAGGGTTGGAAAAAACAACACAGTCATGATGCCTTGTTGTTTCTCCAGTTTCAGCCTCTTTGTTTTCCTCTTTCCAGCTCTCAGAGCTCTCCTTGGTTGCCTCTTACATTAAAGCAAAAATATTTGGGACTTAGTGCCAGACAAAGAGTTCTTAGACTTGACACCCAAAACACTATCCAGTTGGTAATTTGGGCCTCATCAAAATTAAAAGCATTTGTTCTATGAAAGACCCTGTGAAGAGGATGAAAAGACAAGCTACAGACTGTAAGAAAAGTAAGATTCTAAACCACATATCTGATGAAGCAATAGTATCTCAAAACTCAATAGTATCAACATTGTGAGAAGACAAGCCACAGCCTGGGAGAAAACATTTGCAAAAGTCACATCTGAGAAAGGACTGTTATTCAAAATATACAAATAACTCTTAAAACTCAACAAACAACCCAAATAAAAATTGGCAAAGACATGAACAGACACCTCACCAAAGAACACATACAGATGGCACAAAAGCATACTAAGAGATGCTCCACATCGTATGTCATTTGGGAATTGCAAATTAAAACACCAATGAGACACCACTACATACCTATCAGAATGGCCAAAATCCAAATCATTGTCAACACCAAATTCTGGTGAAAAGGTGGGATGACAGAATTCATGCATTGCTGGTGGGAATGCAAATGGTACAGCCACCTTGGAAGACAGTTTGAAAAAACTAAACATACTTTTACTCTATATTCCAGCAATCTTGCTCCTTGGGATTTACTCACATGAATTGGAAACTTATGTCTGTACAAAAACCTGCACGTGGATGTTTATAGCAGCTTGATTCATAATCACACAGACTTGGAAGCAACCAAGATATACTTCAATAGGTGAATGGATAAATAAACTCTGATACAGCCAGACGATGGAATGTTATTCAGTGCAAAAAAGAAATGAGCTCCCAAGTCATGAAAAGACGTGAAGGATCCTTAATGCATATTACTAAGTGAAAGAAACCAATCTGAAAAGGCTACATGTATGATTCCAATTACATGACATTCTGGAAAAGGTAAAACTGTGGAGACACTAAAATGATTAGTAATTGCCAGGGGTCAAGGGGGAGATAAGGATCAATAAACAGAACATAGAGAATTTTTAGGGCAGTAAAATTCTTCTCTATTATACTACAGTGGTGGATACATGTCATTATACGTGTGCCCAAACCTATAGAATATACAACACTGAGCGTGAACCCTAATGTGAACTATGGGCTTTGGCTGGTGATGTATCAGTGTAGGTTCATGGGTGGTAGTAAATGTACCACTCTGGCGGGGCGAGTTAATGGTGGGGAGGCTGTGCATGCGTGGGGACATGTACTTTCTGCTCAGTTTTGCTGTGAACCTAAAACTGCTCTGAAAATAAAGGCTATCTGGAGAATAACCTCAACAGTAAAACAAGAGCAACAACTCAATCAGAAAATCAGAAAATGGGCAAAAGACACGAACAGACGTTTCACCGAAAGGTATACAAATGGCAGCTAAACACATGGAAAGATGTTTGACATCATTGACTTTCGGGAAAATGCAAATTAAAATGATCACAAACTGATCAGAATCGCTAAAATGAAAAACTAGTGACAGTACCCATTGCTGGTTTGGATGTGGAGAAACTAGATCACTCACACATTGCTGGTGAGGACGTAAACTGGTCCAGCCATTCTGGAACATAGTTTAGCAGTTTCTTATAAGACTAAACACGCAATTACCATACAACCAAGCAGTTGTGCTCTTGGGCATTTGTCCCAGATAAATGAAAACTGAAGTTCAGAGAAGAAACTGCATGGATGTTTGTAGCGGCTTTATTTGTAACAGCCAAGAACTGGAAATAACCCAAATGTCCTTCAGTGGTTAAACTGTGGTGCATCCACGCCATTGGAATACTAGTCAGCAATAAATAGGATCCAGGAATTGACACATGCAGCTATATGGATGAATCCCTTGGATGGATGGGTCTGGAGGGAATTATGCTGAGTGGGAAAAAAAAGCCAGTCCCCAAAGCTTACATTCTATATAATTCCATTTATATAATTTTGTTGACATGAAAAATATAGAAACAGAGAACAGGTTAGTGGTTGCTAGAGGTTAGGGACAGACAGGGTCAGGAGAGGGAGGTGGGTGTCTATAAAAGGTGAACAGAGGGATCCTTGTGAGGGAACCTTTCTGTGTCTTGATTGCGGTGGTGAAAGCATGAACCTACCCAGGCAGTAAAATTGCACAGAACTCAACACGCACACCCACACACACAAGTGCAAGTAAAACTGGGGTGATCTGAATAAGATCAGTGGATTGTGTCAACCTCGGTCGATATGCCGGTTGTGCAGTTGTACTATAGTACTGCAAAACGTTACCGCCGGGGGACACTGGGTGAAGCTGTCTCTCTGAGTTATTCTGAATCTACAGCTCTTTCAGAAGTTTCAAATTGTTTTTAAAAAGGGCCAGGGAGCCATTCACTTCTTTGGATGAACTGAAACTCGGCTCTGCGTGTGCAGAGCCCATGTGTGCAACCGAGTATAAAGCCTCTGGTTTAGTGTTTATGGTTTGGGAATTCCATGCGCCTAACCGGCAGCTCTGCTGTCCCTCTTGAATCCTCCTGGGTTCCGAGTGGTAGGTGATGAGCCCAGTAGATGGAGCCCCTCTTGGCCACTCTTCCTCCTCCAAGTACCACTGATTCCAGCTCTCCGCACGCCCAGCTATGGTGCTAGTGAGGCTTTCCCCAAAAGAGAGAACTTGTTAAAGGTGAGGTTTTCCTATAGGTAATACTTCCCTCTTGTTGTTTGTTTTGATGAGAAAAACAGATGCATTGTGGTAAGAAATAGTTTCTATATTGATATTCGTTAATAGATGTGAAATGTTATGACTTATTAAAAATGCTAACAATTCTTTATGGTTAAAAATTAAGCATAAAACCTCTGACATGATAAACTTGAATAATTATGTGTGGTAATAATGGAGGTTAGCAGTAGGGAAGGCATAGTGAAATCTTTATGGTAAGTCCCCTACATACGAACCTTCAAGTTGCGAGCTTTCAAAGATGTGAACGTGTGTTCGCGTGTCTAATCACGACGTAAGTTAGTTCACGTGTCTGGCGTACATTGTCACGTGCGTGCATCCTCTACAAGTGGTTGTGCTTATGTTTACTTTACTGTACAGGACTGTATAGAGGACAGCAGTACAGTATCTGTATTTCAAGCCCAGGATGTCCAGAAGCAAGTGTAAAAACAGCAGTGAGGTAGCTGGTACTACTGTATTTTTCAAGGTGCTGTACTGTCAGATTAAAGATGTTTTCTTTATTTTTTGTGTTTGTTTGCTTTATATATATTATTTGTGTGAGAAGTCTTATAAACCTATTACAGTACAGTACTGTATAGCTGATTGTGTTAGTTGGGTACCTAGGCTAACTTGGTTGGACCTACGAACAAATAGGACTTACAGATGCGCTCTCGGAACGGAACTCGTTCGTACGTAGGGGACTTACTGTATTGTTATTTGTAACTTAAAAGAGCTCAGCCAAAGCAGTATCTGATGAGAAGCTTAATTAAACCTTTGGAAACACAAATAGAAAATATCAAGTCAGTAATTCTGTGCAGAAGTCAAAGTTCTCCCAGCTCCCAAAGGAACTCTGTGGACCTCTTGCACTCTTTATGTAGATAACCTGGTGTCTTCCTCAGGGCTGATTTTTTTAAAAGAATTAGTATCATGTTATGTTAGAAACATTTCTCCAAGACAGTAGAACCCTTAACATCATTTTAGTAACTTTATAATGTTCGGTGGGGTAGATATATCATCATTTTCTTAACCATGAGACATGTAAATTATCTGATATATATATATACACGCATCATGGTACATATATATATACACATATCTCCATGGTATTTATTATTGTCTTATGTGATATTCCCAGCAGAATTACCAGATGAAAAAGAATGAACATCTTGATGTAATATGATGCCTTTTGGTCCAAAAAATTTTTTTTCCAAAGGTGTTGTGTAAATTTACATCCCCTAGAAGAGAGTTCACCACCAGAAAGCCTTTCTAGAATCTGGTGATGTACATTTAAAGAGAAACATGTGCTAATTTAATAACGGGAAAATGGTATCCCGTAGTTCTTTTAAATTGCTTTTTCTTGGTTGCTAGGTGGTAATACTTTTCCCCTGTGGGTCTGTTAACAATTTGAAGTCCTTTTTGGAAATTGTTCATGTCCTTTGAGTAATACCTATGAGTGATTCCATCAATTTTACTGACTATGTCAAATTCCATTGAGAAGTGTAACTGTAATTTACTTAAATCATTTTTTTTGCTATTGGACACATTGCTTCTGAATTCTACTATTGAATGATACTAATTCTTTTTTTCACATAGAAGATGTTAAAATGCGTTATTTGTGTCAATTACTGTCTATATAGCAGTGAACCAGTCAGACAAAGGAATTTGCTTCCAAAGGGATTTGCTTTCCCCTGTAGGTAGGGGAGACAGACTCTAAACAGATAAGCATATGATATGTTAGTAGGACTGAAGTGCTAGGAAGGGTGAGGGGAGTAGAGGGGGTGGGTCGCTGGAGTCTATGCTATTTGACAGAGAGTGTTCAGAGAGGGTCAGACCAATAAAAGGGCAGGAAGAAGTAGGGGAGCAAGCCAGGCAGATATCTGGCAGAAAGTATTCTGGGCAGAGGGTAGAGCAAGTGCAAAGGCCCCGAGGCCTGTATTAGAGAAAGGACCAGGAGGCCAGCATGGCTGGTATGCAGTGAGTTAGGAGGAAATGAGGGGATGTGAGGTCGTAGCGATTGCCAGCAACCAGATGTTACTGTACGTGAGATGGAAAGTTAGTGCGAGACCTGGGGCATGTAAGTGGAATGATACAGATGATTGTGGCTTATATTTTTTTAAAGGACCACTCTGGCTACTGCATAGAGGATAGATTATAGAGGGGCACAAAGGGAAACAGGGAGAGACCAGTTGGGCCATTTAAATATTGCTGGTAAGGTTATAGTGTAGGTAGTAAAAAAAAAAGGTTGGATTTTAGACATAGTCTGAAGAATTGGGTGGTGGGTTGACTGTGCACGTGAGAGAAAGGGAGCCAAGGATGACTCAGAGGTTGTTTGGCTTAAAGTACCGCTCATTTAGAATGGAAAACTGTCTGTCTGCCTCAGGGTTCTGTTTGGATGTAGTGAGTTTGAGATCATGCTTAATCTGTGGGCCGTTGACTATGGATCTGCCTCTCCTGGGAGAGGCCTGGGCTGGAGGTATGAATTCCACGGTCATGAGCAATTAGGAGTAGTGAAACCTCATAGGGAGTGGGTGTAGAGAGAGAGGACCAGAGATCTGAGAACTGAGCTCTGGGCACTCCAGGTTGGGTTGGTAAAGAGGAACCAGCCAAAGAATCTGAAGAGGTGCCTTGAGGTAGGAGGAGAGAGGAGAGAGGATGGCTCCTGGAAACAAGGTAAAGAAAGAGTTTCAAGAAAGACGAGGCGAGTAAGAAGAGGGCTGGGAACTGAGAGCTGGGTTTGGTGTGGGGACGTCAGCAGAGACCTTAACTAGAGCTCTCAGTGGAGTGGTTAGAATGAAGTTCAGGATGGAGTGAACTGATCTTTTTAAAAGGAAAGGTAATCATTCTCTGGACATTGAATTTTGTTTATTTCTCTACTTGGGAAAAGAAGGAGAAAAAGTTTCCCTTGAAGCTGCCTGATGAACATGGTGGCCTTGGCTTCACTCAGCCAGTTAAATTGATCCAGAAGAAACTCTGTTACAGGGTCAACCAGGTCTTTAGGTACAAGTGGTAGCTGCTTGGGTGATGGGATGTCAAGCAGTGTAAAAAGTGTCCTTACTCAACCCCAGTCCCTTCAGTGAACAAATAGAAAACTTCTGCCTTTGTGTAGCTTACAGTCTAGCAGAGAGAAAGACACTAACGGAATTGACACATAAAATGCAAAGAAAATAGAGGTTTTAGGGGGTAGGGATGGAGATTAAATTTTAAAGAGTAGTCAAGAACAACCTCACTTCTTGGTTTTTTTTAAACTGAAGTATAGTTGATTTACAGTGTGTTAATTTCTGCTGTACAGCTAAGTGATTCACTTATACATATACACATACTTTTTCATATTCTTTTCCATTATGGTTTATCCAGGATATTGAATAGAGTTCCCTGCGCTCTACAGTAGGACCTTGTTGTTTATCCATCCCATATATACTAGATTGCATCTGCTAATTCCAGACTCCCCATCCATCCCTCCCCCACCCGCCCTCCCCCCTGGCAACCACAGGTCTGAAGAGCAACCTCACTTTGAATGTGAACCTGTGACTCTCTAGGGGAAGACCGTTCCAGGCACAGAGGGAAGAGCAAATGCACGGGCGTGTTTAAGGAGACTACTGACACGGAAGCAGGTGGACAGGCAGACAGAGTACAGATATGAGAGCAGAAAGACAGGTGAGAAGCCACATCAGGGGGGGCCTTGTAGGTCACAGTAGAGACTGGCTTCTATTCTGAGTGAGACTGGAAGCTATTGGACTAATTTTAGCAGAGAAGTGACATGATCTGACTCATGTGTTAACAAGAACACTCTGGCCCTGGGGTGAGGGTAGACCATGGTGGGTGAGGTGGAAGCTGAAAGCGCAGCTGGAGGTCGTGGAGCTACCTAGGCGAGAGGTGATGGTGGCCTGGCCCAGGAAGGAAGCTCCATAGCCGTTCACTTCCCTTGTGGGGTTCTCATTCAACCCTTGCAGACTCCGTGGGGGAGGAGACCTCGAACATACCTTAGAGACAAGGGGAGTCTAATTAATGGGAGCAGTTTGACAAGCTCTCCTCTCAGAAATAAGAGAACAAATGAAAAATAAAAGCCTATGGGTTCCATGCAGGAAGGAAGCCAATAACTATGGTCCAGGAATGACTGTGAGAACTCGGTTGGACTTCTTGAGTCCATCCAGTTCTCCATATGTATTACTTTTGCACATTAATTCCATTTCTAGGTAAATGATAATCAATAACAATGAAAATGCCTCTCAGATACACCAAGAAATGAAGTCTGGGAAACTAAACTTCCTTGTAGCCAGGCGGAAGTGGAAAAGAAATCACAGGAAACTGGGTCCATAGTGGCAACGCTGAAGGGCTCTGCTCCTATGGGGTGAGGGAGGTTGTTGTTGATAATAACTCTCCAGAGGCCTCTGAGCTATCCAAGAGATAGGGGAAGAGAAAACAAGAGCAGTTGTTGTTTTTTTTTTTTTGTATGCATTTCCTGGGGGCTGACTCTAAGAAGCCATGTAATGTGAGCCAGCCTTCTCTAGCTTTAGAGAAGAGCTACAGGCATCTCGGTTAACACCTGCCACATCTGGTGCTGGACTGCAGAATGATGGAGATTTACTTCCATCATGCTTTTGCTCACTCACAAGCCTGTATTTTGGACCAAATGGCTCAGGAAATTAAACTGGCTCAAGAAAAGTTTCTAGATGCTGCGGCCACCATCTCCTTGCTTGGAAGAAGAAAAAGGACTCAGCTCCAAGTGTCAACTCTGTAACGTTTCTGAGATTGTTCGCTTTATGGTGACTTGATTCTGTTAAGAGCTCCCTGTCGTGATCTGAACGCGGGTTGGAAAAGAATTTCCAGACACAAGGCAGAATGAAAAGAAGATAGAATTTATTAAAGGGAAGGGTCGCTGCCAGAACAGTGGGCCGACTTCCTGATAGCCAGGGAGAGTCGACCCTGAGCAAGGGTTACTGGTCTGTTTTTATAGCCAGGGAACAAAGGAACCTGCGAGTCATCTACTGATCGGGCAGGGAATGTATACTTGCAGTGTGCAGAGCGTGAGAAGAATGGGACAAATACCTTCCTTGGTATGGGACGGGAAAGGGACAGGGCATGCTGCTTGGGAGGGCTCTGGGACATTGTAATGGTCGCAGTGTGACAGAGTGATAGGAGTCCTGTAACTCTTTTTTCCGGCAGTGTTGGCCCTTTGAGTTTTTCTTGTTCTTTGTCCTTGGAGCACCACATTCCCCAGTTGAGACAGAGAGAAAAAAAAAATAGAAAATCTGAATAGACCTATAACAAGTAGAGAGATTGAATTAGTAATAATAATAATAAACACTGAGAAAAGCCCAGTCCCAAACGGCTTCACTGGTGAATTCTACCAAACACTTGAAGAATTACAAACTCTTTTAAAAAGCAGAAAAGGAGGGCTTCTCGGCGTTTGGGTGTTAACATCAACGTGAGGAGCCTGGGTCAGGACCATCGCTGCAAGTGGGCCCGGGAAGGTGATTGTTCCTGACAGGTCTGTGGAGGCGCAGGTTCAGAGATTGGTGAAAGTTACCTTGGGTTCTTGTGGAAAACGACTCATTTCAGAGCACACCCCTGCCACACATGGGGTGTCCTTAACTATCCACAAGCAGACAGTCTCTGGAGTCCCCAAAACCAGTATTTCTAATGACAAATAGGATTCCCTGTTGGTGGAATTTGGGGAATCCAGTATACCTCCCTATCCCCAAATTAGCCCCTCACTTCCTCACTCAAAGAACTTTGCAATTCAGATTAAAGTCTTGGTTCCTGCAAGAGACATTTACACTTTAGTATGAATGAATTAAAATCCATTTCGTGCCATATGTGGAGATAAAAACAGAGATTGGATACCTCTGAGGACCAGAATATAAACTGGGAAGCCAATCATTAAAAAAAAAAAAAAAAAGAACCTTACTTTTTTTTTTTAAGTTTTTTGGCCGCACGCATGTGGGATCTCAGCTCCGTGACCAGAGATTGAACCTGCACCCCCTGCATTGAAGGCAAGGTCTTAACCACTGGACCGCCAGAGAAGTCCCAAAAAGAACTTTTCTTGATTCTCAGTGTGGACTTTCCCCTTCTACTATGAAGCAAAAGTAGAGGAAGATGCCTTATCCTTGGATGAAGTTTTATAGTTGATAAAGCACGTGCATGATCTTATTTGGTCTTTATAGTAAATAACTCATGAAGTAAGCATGAATGTGATGCCCATTTTTCAAGAGAAGCAAGTAGAACCTAAAGATAAGGATCCCCCCAGGCCACCCTGCTATTAGACGGCAGAGCCAGAATTCCCGCCTAGGTCTCTGAACTCCAAATCATGTGTTCTTTCAACTATGCTAATGTGGACGGAGCCTCTTCTGTCCCCTTTTCCACAGACAGAGAGTTTAAATCTCAGCTAGTACCCTTTAAAGCGACACGATAATTCTTTACAAATAATTTCAAAAGAGTTTCTTAGATCAACTGAAAAATGAAGGGAAGGAAAATGACAAGCACTCTTTTTATAAATTCATCACTACAATACTTCAGCTCATTTTTTGCCCCCAAACACCCCATCCTGTAAAGGATACATAGAAGTGCTGGGCCGTGAGCCTGTGTTTGAGAATTTACTGTTTTAATTCAGGCCCTTGATGCAGCAGCCGTGTTCTGACAAATAAATCAAGGCACGTTTCAGAATTGGCCCTTGCTGGGTGGGGGGAGGGAAGCTTTGATTGAATTACTATAAACCCTAGGAGAAATGCTAATGATGTTAGCATCCATGAGGCTAGGAGTCAACAGGAATCTGCCTTGCCCAGGAGTACCTGTGTCAGTGGCCTGAAAGTGGGTCAGGGTTTTTTTTGAAGATAAACATTCTTATATTTCCACATTAAACGCTATGTAGGTCACTGCCTACCTAAGGGCTCTCCGTTGATATTGAAGCTGTGAGAATCAGAGTTTCTGTCACACAGGGGTTTGGTGGCTGACAAGTGGCTGCATTTGTTGCAGGGGGAGGGGGGCAGGATGGGAGAGAAAGAAAGGAAGGGAAAACCTGTCCCAGGTCCTCCCCTGGGGGAGTGGAAGTCTTGGGAGATGCTCAGAGAAGTACAGACGCCCCCGCCAACCCAAAGTGGGGCACTTTGATAAAACAGGGACCTCCCAGGACTCTAGGAGGAAACACGAACCACACCCCCGTGTCAAGAGGCCTTGGTCACATCCATCCTTTTCCTCTGGCTGGTAGGGGGCCTCCTGGGGCCAGGAGCAGGCCCCCAGGGAGCCTAGAGAGGTGTCTGCTGAGTTTGGGGGCGCTGCTGAGGGGTGACCCAGCACCGTGTTTGTTCAGCAATGTGATTTGGCATCTCTGCACCTCGGAGCCCTGAGGCGAAACCTGGAATCCTCCAACCTAGGTAGGACTCTGGCAATGAGGACTCCGGAGTGGGGCTGAAGGATGTCAACCCTACACCTGCTAACTGGTCTTTCTGTGACCTTGGGGTTTCCCGCCTGCTTCCATTGAAACATTCAAGTTAGAGAAAAGCCTTTCTGGGAAAGAAAGGAATGTGTGTGTGTTACATTTTCATTGAAGCATCTGGATGGTTTTTAAAGGTACACCTTAAAGGAGTCAGACTGCCAAGGAGTGGAAAAGAACAATCGTATAAAGTGATTTTGGCCACGTGATGTCATTTCCCTGGGCCTCAGTTTCTTCACCAGTAAAAGGAAGAGGGTTTAGGCTGGTTGATGGAACGTCTGGGGGATTCCCTGAAGACCCTCTTCTGTGTAGGAAAGCCTGGGGCGTGAGGAGGTCGCAGGGAGAACGGCCAGGGCCTTGGCTGATGCTGTGTGCATGATCACAGAGAGGGCTCTGCATCCAAGTGGGGCATCTGGACTCCCAGCTGCCAGGAGGTGTTTCACTAACACCGTCTCCAAAAGGAGTGCTTGGTTCTCTGCACTGATTCCCCTTCCCAGCTAGTACCCGGGACCCAGCTTTCAAAATGAATATATCTAACACTGGTGAGCAGCGGGTCAGGGGGACCTGAGTTTGCATTCAGGCTCACCCACCGGCTGTATGGGGACATCGGGGCAACTCACTTAATTTCTCTGAGCATCTCAAAATCTCTTTATCAGTAAAACGGGAACAATGATTTTCTAGATCCTACTTTATGGGTTTGTTGTGATGGTTAAATTCATGGGAACTTTCTAAGCAGCAGGCCTGGTGTACAGAAATTTTTGCAATGAATGATGATCACAACGGGGACAGGACTACATCTGGCCCATCTTGACTTTGGCCCTGTATGAAGGTCGCTCCTTCACGTATCTGCATGCCCGTTACATGGGAGAACCGTGCAAGCCCACCTGTATGCCTTCAGAGAAAGGATATGATCCCGGGCTGTAGAATTCCTCAGCTGTGTTTGCTCAGCACGGGGAAGAAGTTGTACCAACAGTATTTAGTTGTGGAAAGTCTGGGAGGAGGAGACCTCGTAGTCGGGAGAGCCATGGTGGACAGTGGGGGACCAACCAGATCCCCATCGAGACTTGTGCCCCCAGATGCTGGAGTACTGCTGAAGACGGCCCCTAGCTATCAGCCCTCTTCCGGAATAACTGCTCAGTGCGGGGGTAAAAAGGCCCAGGTCTGTCCCCTCACCTGGCTTGGGACACCTCTGAATGGTCCTGCCTGCTGCAGGGCCCCCGTGGCATTGGCCAAGGCCTTCACCGAGTCTGCAGTGCAGCCCGGCTTCTCACCTGGCTCAGTCCTGCTTCCTTCCACAGAGGAGCACAGGGGACCCCTGATTGAGGGGGTGGGATGAGAGGGAGTCAGACAGAAAGAGGAGGTTGGACTGCATGATCTTTGAGGCGTCGTGGGTCTGTGATGTTAAGCCTGCACCTCACAGCCCCAGGGAGTCTGGGATGCTCACTAATATGGCAGGTTCCTGAGCTCTCCCTTGGCCCCAGCTGGACCCACCAAACCGGACCCGCTGGACTTCATTTAGAACAAGCTCCAGAATGATCCTGCTAACCACTGAGGGAGAACAGCATCCTTAGAAGGTGGGCCTTGTCCTCTTGGCTCCAGCAACAGGTACAATAAGGCAAAAAAGTTCCAAGTCATCTGAGGCCAGCGTGGGATTTGGTGGATGCTTTTCTGCATAAAGGAAGAGGACACAGACCAGCCTGGACATAGTAAGTCTTTCACAGGTGCACCTACCGCCTGTCTGCTCTCAGGCAAGCATGCTGTCCTCACACCCTCATAATGAAATGACCTCCAAGTTAGAACGGTTTCGCTTTTCATATTTCCCTCCAGGCCTTTTACTCCAAATAGATTTTTTTTTCGAAGAGGTAATTTACATAGGTTCTACCAAACAGCATGGGCTTCAGAGATTATTTGCAACTATCAAATGCAATTAGCAAAGGATGTTGATTCCCATCCAAAAAAGGAAGAACTTCTAATCAACGATTAAATGTTTATAGGTCACCTTATTATTAATTTATTTCCTCAGGAAGTCAGGAAAGCACCCAGATTTTATAGCCGAGTTAGTCATTCGGTTCTCAGCCTGGCCACACAGAGTAAGTATGAATCATATCAGTAATGTGTGCAGTGAAATTGGAATCTCGGTTTTACTGTTCCCTTAGTCTCCACTTGGGCTGGCCTCCAGCCTTGTACCCAAACACTTTCTCTCTGACCAGCCTTTGCATTCAACGGGACCATAGTCGGGGCAGCCTCAGAGAAAAGAGCGTGCTTTGGAGCACACCGAGCATTGTGAACGTCCCAGCTCCAGCACTGGGTAGCTCTGTGACCTCGGGCAAGCCGCTGTACCTCTCTGAGCCTCACCTCCCTCACCTGTAAAATACGGGTAAACCAACTCCTTCTCTGGCAGACGTCTTAACATCTTACAGGGCTTCTGGCATGGAAGCTCCTAGCACATAAAGGGCTGCACAAATGGAGGTTATTTTCCTATCTTCCAGTGGGATTAGCTGTCCCTGGGTGCACAGCAGGCAGCTGGCTACATCTCCTGCTCACAACTGGAGGTATATTTAAACACCAAGAGCAGGCGGGTAGAAGGGCAGGGGGAGGATGCAGAGGATGTGAAGATACTCACCACTTAGCCTGGGAGGCAGAAACAAAATGACAAATGACAGTACAAGGAAGCAAATGCTAAGCACCAAATGAATGGCAAAGATGAGTATTCCAGGATCAAGGTTCCAAAAGTACAAGACCTGGGAGGCGCAGTATGGCTTTCCAAGATGGTGGTACCCAACCTCGGCTACACAGCAGCAGCATCTGAGGAACTGAAACCAAGTGCCCATGCCTGAGTCCTGCTCCCAGGGCCTCTGATTTAATTGGCTTGGTATAGAATCCAGACATCTGTACTTGCCGAGATTTTCGCCTTGATTCCAATGTGGGCCAGGTGGGGATTCTCTGTGCCAGGGAACAAGGCCTGAAAAGGGCAGGACATGTTTACCCCAGACATGTGAACAGCGCTTTTTTGTTCTAGGCGCTTTCACCTACATGGTTTCAAGAGACCCAGGCAGGTGTGGGGAAGGGAGGGAGTCAGAGCCAAGGCCAGAAGGACAGTGATGTTTCCATCCCAAAGAATACTGGGGCTGCACTTGGGCTCCGTGCTCTGAACGCTGTCATTTCCCCCCATAGCACTTATTCCTTAAAGAGAAAAAATTGTCCCTTCAAACACATAAGTGGCCCATAGTAATGGCAGAAGTGCAGCCAAGTCTTTGGAGCTTGTGCAGTGCTGTTACCAAGTCCAGGCTTGTGCTGCTCGCTGAATGACAGGCCAGTAAATTGAGAGACGACTTGTTGGGGCAAAGGAATAGTGCCTTTATTCGGAAAGCCAGCACGCTGAGAAGGTGGTGGACTCGTGTCCCAAAGAACCATCTTGACTCAGTTAGAATTCAGGCTTCTTTTGTGCTCAAAGGGGAGGGAGTAAACTCAAGCACTTCCTGGTTTTGGTCCGCCTCCGGAGGGGATGTGTTACTTTCTTCCTTCCTGCAGCCGTTCACAGGTGGACCTGGTCAGGATGTCTCCTGCAAGCTAAACAAGGGTATTTTAGCTTAATGCTCATTACCTGGGAGGCAGGCTTCCCAGAGATGGACCATTATGTGTAATTTAAGCTTATAGGCAACGTCCCTTTAGAGGTTAACTTAGAATACAAAGGTTCTTCCCTATTACAGTTTGAGGGTGCCCCCTCCCAAACAAATGATGCAAAACTACAACTACAAAAAAGTCTTATGCTTTGTTAACTTAGGCTAGATGGGCCACTGGGATGGGGTACGTGTGTAGTCTCTCATCTGGTTAAATAGCTGTGGCCAAGATCCCATGGCTAGTAACCCGTAGAACTGGCATTGGAATCCAGGTCTAACCCCATAACCTCTTAGCTACTATTGGAAACCCTGGTGTCTGCCCTATCTAGATTCATTAAAATGTTCTTATTTGAGGGTGGCGCAGTGTTAAGAATCTGCCTGCCAATGCAGAGGACACGGGTTCGAGCCCTGGACCGGGAAGATCCCACGTGCCGCGGAGCAACTAAGCCCGTGCACCACAACTACTGAGCCTGCACTCTAGAGCCCGTGAGCCACAACTACTGAGCCCATGTGCCGCAACTACTGAAGCCCACACGCTTAGAGCCCGTGCTCCCAATAAGAGAAGCCACCACAATGAGAAGCCTGCGCACCTCAACGAAGAGTAGCCCCTGCTCACTGCAACTAGAGAAAGCCTGCGTGCAGCAATGAGGACCCAACGCAGCCAAAAAAAAAAAAAAGTTCTTATTTGAGTGTTGGTCCCGTGGTGGAAATTATTGCTTGCTCACAGTATTTCAGATGAAGCTCCCCGAGCAGAGTCCTGAGTAGTAGATTCTATTTCCATCCCAGGTTCTGTCCCAGGCAGAAGTGTTTCCCAGGACAGATGCCAGGAACCTTCCCCCACAGGGCAAAGCCCCATCTCCACACTGAAGCCCTCCCTTAGAGAGCGGTCCAGGAAAAGCTCCAGACTGTGAGAGGGAAACCTCAGTGTGGCTTACTGCTGCCTTCAGCCAAGCTGGGACATTTACGGGCTGGCCCTGCCAGATAATTTTCAGGGATTTAAAAAGCTGAGAACTGGAACTAAGTCCTTTTTGGGAGGCAAGAAGCCAATGAAGATGCTGCTGCTGGGGAGCCCGAGGCCCCGCCTGAAGAGCCCGCCCTGGGCTGGGGATGGGGAGAGAGGGAGTCCAGTGCAAGTAGTGGGGGGCAGGGCCAGGGGGACGCCCTCTCCTCAGAACACAGGCTGCCCAGCCCCGCACCTCAGCCTTTCAGCCTATGACACCCTTTGCGTCCCTATGGAGCAGAAGCTCCTGCTTCAGAGTCTGTGTGTCAGGAGGGCATCCCCCAGCCCTCTCACTTCCATACCCTTCATGTGACCTTCACCGATGCTGCTGAGCTCTTTTGCTCCAGGTTCTTCCACTGAAAAAATGGGAGCTGCTTATAGCTTCCTTGCAGGGTGTTTGTGATGATGACAGAGGAAGAATGCAAGACACCGGGCCTGGAGAAGGGCCTCAGGAACGCACAGCTACACTCGCAACTAGCTTTTTATCAGTAGAAAATTATAGGCATTTACTACTTTTTAATGAGTAAGGAGTAAGACGGCTTACTCTTGCAGTGAGATAGACACTGTGGACCTCAGGGCAGAGATGGGGACATTGCCCCTCCCTGAATCCCCGCAGCCCCTAGAGCAGAGTGCCCTGAAGGTGGTCTCAATGGTCAAGAAAGGTTTACAGACTGGTTTGGAGCCAGTAGTGCGCATGCTCAGAACCTGCAGTGCCTGGAGTGGGGGCTGACTTCACGAAGCACGTGTTGCTGGTGGCTTGTAGTGAAACCCGTGACCGTGATACCGGGAGTGGCCCCCAGCGTGGGCTTGGGCAGAAGGCAGGCCAAGTCACACTAGAGCAGTCACGGGTGAGGCTTGAGGAAACCTCTGTTGAAAGGATTCTTGGGGCTTCCCTGGGGGTGCAGTGGTTAAGAATCCACCTGCCAATGCAGGGGACACGGGTTCGAGCCCTGGTCCTGGAAGATCCCACGTGCCGTGGAGCAACTAAGCCCATGTGCCACAACTACTGAGCCCACGAGCCACAACTACTGAACCCAAGTGCTGCAACTAGTGAAACCCGTGCTCCTAGAGCCCGTGCTCCCCAACAAGAGAAGCCACCGCAATGAGAAGCCTGTGCACCGCAACAAAGAGTAGTCCCCACTTTCTGCAACTAGAGAAAGCCCGCGTGCAGCAACGAAGACCCAACACAGCCTAAATCAATCAATCAATTAATTAAAGAGGGAAAAAATTTTTTTAAGAATTAAAAAAAAGAGGGAAAGGATTCTTTTTTGTACCTCATTACAGATGGTTCTGATGAGAGGTGTGTGACCTGCAGGGCTCGGAGCTGGGAGGGCTGGAGTCCAGGCCTGGCTCTGCTGGTGGCCAAGCGTGTGACCTGAAGATGGCATTCCCCTCACTGAGGTCCCAGAGGCCTCGTTAACTGAATGGAGGGGAGGCCTGGATGATCTCCAAGCTGCTCACGCACTGGATTTTACCTATTGCAAAAGTCCAGGAAAATGCATCTAATGAACTAACCAGCAATAAATATAGTCAATGGATGGATAAATCAATCAACCAGGTATTTACAGAAGACCCATTAAGGGTCTAGTGTGGCTCTAAACACTTCAGGGCAAGAGATAGGCTGCCTGCAGTGGGGCTCTTGGCCTCTAACCCTACAGCACCTCTAACCCTACAGTGGACATTGTTCCACCCACTGCAGTGGCCTCTCCAAGTTCTATTGCCCATATCTTTATTTGAAAGCCTGTCACGCACACTGATCTTGGTTTCTAAATGCCATTCTCCAATACAAGGAACCAGGGCTCCCGGGAAAAATGCCTGATTCCAGGTCTGAGGCAGGAAAGCACAAGATGGGCCTGGATCTCTTTGTTATGCCAGAAAGCAAGGAAGCGCATAAAGAATGATGGGGACATGTTAAAAAGGACTCAGAAGTTAGGAGCCAGCATGAAAGTGTTCCCACTGACCAAGCCTGGGACAATTTGAACATCAAAATAAATAAGGACAGTCATAGATCTTAAACCACTAAAATAATAGGAATCCATGAGTCCATACTGACATACAAACCCACACACAAACAGACTTAGATACCCACATGCATGCAGGAAGAGGGGAAGAAGAATGCCAGCTAATAAAAGTAAAAAGAATGATGGGATTGACAGAGCCACCAATTTGCAAAAGTCCTGGTAACAGCTGAATCAGGCAAAATCATCAATTTTTCTAAAATTATTGGGTGAAGATTTGGTGAAGAACAGGTTATAACAATAATTACAAAGGGAAAATTGGTAAATTTACTACAGATGAGAAACCTAGTAGACTCTACCTTCACCCTTCATCAATAAAGGGACAAACTGACATCAGGCACTGGTCCCCTGAGAAGAGCAGCATCAATGTTAACACCTTATTGACCGGAGACGTATTAATAGGTCTTTTGTTACCTGAACGTTATGGATCGGAGACGTATCACTACATTTTTAGAGACTGATACAATTAACATCACCGTGTGAAGTTGTTAGAGCTTAAAATTGATCACGGGTTCATTATACAACTTACGATTGTCGTTATCATTCACATTTTGCTCCGTTAGGTTTTTGTTCCAACCTTGTGTATGTGTAAAATTTTCAGAAATGATGCATCATAACAGTTTGAGTGGAGAATTTTCTGGTGAATTTTATGCAGATACTCTCTATGGTTGTCCGAGCGACGTATATACTAGTGTCTCAGAAGATGATAGCTCTTCAGAATATAGTTCTGATTCAGACGATGTGAATATTAGAGCAACAAAAAGACGAAAAAACCTTAGTGATTGATTCTGATACAGAAAGTGAAAATGAAGCTCACGATGCTGGAGAATGCTCCTTTGCTTCTACAGAAGAGTGAAGACAACATTTCATGAAAATTAGAAGACTTTATAGGTGTGTCAGGTGTAACTATTGAATGTAATAACCCACAAAGTGTTAGTGAAATAACAGAATTAATTTTTGGTAATGACTTTCTCAAGTTGGTCACTTCTCAAACAAACTTGTATCACCATAGAATGAAAAGTCATAAAAAGTATGATAAGGCTTTAAAATGGACTGAGGTAACCAATAGTGACATGAGAAGTTTCTTGGATTAATAATTTTGATGGGACAAATAAAGTCACACTGGAGGGACTTCCCTGGTGGTGCAGTGGTTGAGAGTCTGCCTGCCAATGCAGGGGACACAGGTTAGATCCCTGGTCTGGAAAGATCCCACATGACGTGGAGCAGCTAAGCCTGTGCGCCACAACCACTGAGCCTGCATTCTAGAGACCGCGAGCCACAACTACTGAGCCCACGTGCTGCAGCTACTGAAGCCTGCGTGCTCTAGAGCCCGTGCTCCGCAACAAGAGAAGCCACCGCAATGAGAAGCCCGCGCACCACAACGAAGAGTAGCCCCCGCTCACCGCAACTAGAGAAAGCCCACACGCAGCAACGAAGACCCAACGCAGCCAAAAGTAAATAAATAAACAAATGTATTAAAAGAAAGAAAGTCTCACTGGAAAGAATATTGGTCGACTGATCCCTGACTTGAAACCCCTGTCTTTCCAAAGATTATGACAAGAAGGTTCGAACAAATAATGACATTCCTTCACTTTAAAGGTAACTCCGAAACCCCACTTCCTGCAGACAGATTTCAAAAGTTAAACCTTTTTTGGATTATTTTCTACCAAAATTTCGGTTGATCTATATACCCAAACAAGAGCTATCACTTGATGAGGCAATGATAAAGTGGAGAGGACGACTCAGACTCAAAATCTACAATCCCAGAAAACTTACAAAGTATGGAATTTTGGTCAGCATGGTTAGCAAAAGTGAAACTGGAGATCTATGCAACCTTGAGATTTACACAGATGAAGGAAAGAAACTGCAAGAAACAATATTATTGGTCCTACAACCTTATCTTGGTTCATGGCACCATATTTACCAAGACAATTATTACAACAGCGTGTCCACATCTGAAATATTGTTGAAAAATAAAACCAGAGTTTGTGGGACTCTAAGAGAGATCGTGGTCTACCAAACCAATTGAAGGAGAAATCTAAAAACCTACAGAGGGGAGAAATGACATTCTTACGGAAGGGAGAAGTGATTCTTCTTATATGGAAAGACAAGAGGCTAGTCCGCGTGGTGACAGCTATTCATGACGCCTCCATAACATCTACAGGAAAGGAAGACAGGAGGACTGGTCATCAGATAACGAAGCCCACATGTATATTAGAGTGTAACAAACATATGAAAGGAGTTGATCAATGAGATCAATATCTGGCAAACTTCAATATCCTCTGGAAAACTCGAAAATGGTATAAGAAAGTGGGTTTCTGTTTGAGTAATTGCAGTTTATTCAATGGGTTTAAAATTTATTATAGCCTTAATGCACAGAATAAAATGACTCACAAGCAATTTTTGCTAGCAGTAGCTAGAGAATGGGTAACGGACCATCCTGGGGTATGTAGTGGTAGTACTGCACCTGGTCCTTCTTGTGGAGTTTCTAAAAGAGCCTCCCCACAAAGATCCACCTTGTCGATTATCAGGTAAAATAAAAGAACATATTCTAGAGGAAATAATACCCACAGGACTAAAAAACGTGCTGCCAGAAAGTGTCGAGTCTGCTCTTTTCAGGGGAAAGCACAGTGAAACACGGTATATTTGTAATGGATGCTCTGTTCCCCTGCACAGAGGTGTCTGCTATACTGCCTATCACACTCTAACGAAATATTAGAATGCTTTAATAAGACATGTACAAAGTTTCAAATAAATACATTAAGTGCAAAAGTTGATATTTACTCAAAAATACTCACTTTCATAACAAATTGCCGGCCACAGGCGTTAGTTTCTGCAGAAATCCCCCTGGTCAGTTATGTGTTAAGTTTCCTGATTTTGGTAACTGTGTGTTATGGCAGGAAGGCACGTAAGGTGTCCCCCATGAACCCCACACCCCCTTGGGGTTCTTGCGTTATATGATCCTCTCCCTCTGAGACTGGGCAGGACCAGTGACCTTTTTCTTTCTTTTTTTTTAAAATTGAGGTATAGTTGGTTTACAATTTCAATTCACTCACCCTGGGACCCAGCTTTGTCCATCAGTGAGCCAGCACTAGCCCCTGGGTCCCCGGGGGCTCTGCAGCCAGCCACCTGGCTCCACCCACCAGCAGCCGCATCCCTCCTACAAGGCAGAGCCTGGCAATGACGAACTGGACCCGGGTGCCAGCCACACCTAACAGACCACACGTAGTAGTCAGCCCGCCGCAACAGAAGGACCCACGCGGCCCACATAGGAGGTACCCCTAGAGCATATAGCTCTAGTGACCAGAGGGGAGTGTGCTACTGGGACACATAGGACATCTCCTACAAAAGGCCGCTTCTCCAAGGTCAGGAAATGTAACCAACCTACCAGATACCTAGAAATAAAAACAGTTAATTAGGTAAAATGAGGCGACAGAGGAACATGCTCCAAACAAAGGTACGAGATAAAACCCCAGAAGAAGAACTGAGTGAAGTGGAGATAAGCAATCTACCCAAGAAGTTCAAAATAACAGTCGCAAAGATGATCAAAGAACTTGGGAGAAGAACGGATGCCCAGAGTGAGAAGTTAGAAGTTTTTAACAAAGAGTTAGAAAATATAAAGACCTATGGCCTTTTTCTAACCCACAGAATATGGTAAAGTGGCTGGAAGGGCTTGATTACACATCCACCATGATGCGATTGCATCATGTAAAATTGTAGTCCCACCTCACTGGAGTCTCTCAGGCTCTTGTTGGGTTTTTTTGTGTGTGTGTGGTATGCGGGCCTCTCACTGTTGTGGCCTCTCCCGTTGCGGAGCACAGGCTCCAGACGCGCAAGCTTATCGGCCATGGCTCACGGGCCCAGCCGCTCCGCGGCATGTGGGATCTTCCCAGACCGGGGCACGAACCCGTGTCCCCTACACTGGCAGGTAGACTCTCAACCACTGCGCCACCAGGGAAGCCCTCTTGTTGGTTTTGAAGAAGCAAGCTGCTGTGGTTTTGAAAAACATGCTTTTGACTTAATCATTTCCTATCCTTTCCTGCAGTTGAGGGAAGTTACTCTTATCCTGATCTCCTATTTTCTGACATTTTGAACTTGGATTTGCCTTGACTCTCCATTTGTGTTCATGTGGGTCGTGGGTTGAAAAGTTCATCCGAGGCATCATGGTGAAACTGGAACACATCACTGTTTGCAGCATCCCCAATTCATTGTTTTTAAACGCATGATTTCTGTAAAGAGTCAGTTGGATTTTGCAGGGATTGGGCTACTTAGTGCCGTGACCTGTAATTGTGGTGATGCATCAGGCCACCTACTGGCTCAGGTCTCCTGGGGGGAAGCCGTCCTCTGCCAGACTTGGTCTGGATGGCCCCCAACCCCAATCAGAGTATTCTGGATCATCTGTTCATGCAAATTTTGCTCTTGCCAGCTTCTAATATGAAAGCCAAGTTGGGGAATTCTCTGGCGGTCCAGTGGTTAGGACCTGGCACTTTCACTGCCGTGGGCCTGGGTTCAGTCCCTGGTTGGGGAACTAAGATCCTGCAAGACACGCAGCATGGCAAAAAAAAAGAAAAAAAAAAAAAAAAAAAAGCCGTATTGGTAAGGTGACGACAATAACAGCAGAGGTCTTTTGAAACAGCTGCGAAGTGAAAGTCTAAAGAGGAACCTTGTTATCATTGGAATTGAGGCAGAAGGGGCTGGAGCCCAGCCTGGAGTTTCCTGACCAGTGAACAGAAGGTCATAGGCACACATCTGCCTCTCAGTACGACGTGGTATAGTCAAATAACTTCGTGAAGATGGCAGCTGGGGAAGGAGGGACTCTGGAGAGCCAGAGGAGCCAGGATTTGTGGTAAATTAGCTCCCCCAGGATTACCTGTGCCTTGGCGTGTCCATCTGTAAATGGGCCCCTTTCCTAGAAAGGGAATAAAGACGGACCGAGGCGTTTGCGCTGTTCCCAGGTCATTCAGAGCAGAGACAGCCGGGCGACGTGGCCCAGCCTCACCCCTGCTCTTCGATCGGTGCCATGTCCCCTCAGCTGCAGCTGTGGGCGCAGAACAGCAGGCCTTCAGGGTCCCCGAGAAAGGATCGTTGCCCTTTTAGCCCATTATGAGCCTATGGCTGGTCGTGCTTTTCTCATGGAAAGAATTCCTTTATTCCCGATGCTCCAGTGTTCTGATAACTTTCAGTACGTGGTCCTTTCTTTTCCTGGACAGACGATGGCATCATAACACTTCTGTAGGAAACAAAGCCCCAGCAGCATCTTCCCTTGTTTAATTGAATCCAACATTCTGGAAGAGCCCGAGGTTTTGCCTTTGAGTCCTGGGTGAAGCGGATGAATGCCATCCTTTCTGTGTTTTCTAAAAGAGAGACAGGAAAATCTTGCATTTGTGCCAAAAAGTATTCCCACCTTATTGAAATTCAGGCTTGAACTATCCACCCTGAACACGTCCAGAAACCCTTTCTCTAATTTTGGAAGCAGTGATCTCGGGAGAGGAGTTTTCCATCTGTCTCCTTGTGATGCTAAGTTGTTAGTGCTGTTTATTATTTATTACATTTTCCACTTTATGTGAAACTCCGATTTTCTTTTTTGCCGGGTATTAAGAATTCAGTCGGGTTGGTACAAAAATAGGGTTGGCATCCGCTCCTGCAGACTGATTTTTCGAACAGCACATTTCAGGGGAGGTTTGTGTTTATTTACTCCCGAGCTGCTTTCGCTCTCAGCTGGTACTTGATGACTCTGGTTGTCTACACTCGTGCTGTGTCGTGTCAGAGACGTCTGAGTGACGAATGTGCTCAGTCAGCAGTAAAGAGATAGGTCTTCCAAGGCTCTGCACACGTGGCTGGGGGGCTGGGCTCTCTGCCCCCAGAGGGGAGAAGATGACATGGGCGCTTGGCCACATACAGATGAGTGGCAGCGCGGGGGTCTCACGTTCACAGCAAACGCACGGCCTCAAAGGAGGCAGTCTTTGGCATGTGCTTTTAAAAACAAGCACATTGGGACTTACCTCGCAGTCCAGTAGTTAAGACTTCGCTTTCCAATGCAGGGGGTACAGGTTTGATCCCTGGGCAGGGAGCTAAGATCTCACATGCCTAGAGGCCAAAGAAAACAAAAAAAACCCACCAAAACATAAAACAGAAGCAATATTGTAACAAATTCCATAAAGATTTTTAAAATGGTCCACACCAAAAAAAATCTAAACAAACAAACAAACAAACACATTAACAGGCTAAACAACTGACTTTCAAGACGTCTCCTGGTCCTCCAGGGCAGCCAGGGCTGTGGCAATGATGTGAGTTATCAGGTGAGGCTGCCCAGGCCAAGGTGGAGAAGGGAGATGTGTTTCTCAGACATGCGGCCTCCAGCTGGCCAGCGCCCCAGAGGGGATCCTGCCCCTCCGGCCTGGTGGGGACACAGCTGAGAGCCTCCAGGGGTCCTGCACACCTCAGTCACACACTGACAGGTAGCTCAGGAGCCGGAGGAAGGAACGGGAACCATGGTGCCAGCATTCTTGCAGTTAAAGCTTTATTATTCACTCCCACAAACGAAGGAGTCCTCTCCGTGGCAATCCCTGGCCGCCCATCTCATGCTAGCAGAGGCTCAGGGGCGGTGAAATAGCTGTGAAGAAGGCTTATTTCATTGCTGCCGAGTTGAACCATTTTCCACCCAGCATCTTGTTTATAGAAATATCCTATCAGACATGTAAAGGAAAAGATTGGTATCTTATGCATCGTAATTAAAGTATCGCTTTTCTCCATAAAACATTATCTAGATTATTCCCCAAAAAAGTGTCATTTACAATAGTGAGTATAAATGTAACATTACCAGCTAAAATAGTATAGAAAACATTACTTACTGGACCATCTCCCCACAGTTCTTTTGTTGTCCTAGTTGGAAATAAACAGACTTATCTTTGCTGTCGTCCAATGCTGTCTTTAATTTAATAGAGGTGTTTTAAGATAAAAATCTCTATCCAATTCCATATTGTATCATATTAACACACACAATTAGTAATGCTTTATTCGTTACGAGGAAAAAAGATGACTGCTTTTAAGCTAAATTACCTTTATTATGGTAGCACAGGCTGGAAACCACAAAATATTTACCCAGTGTATGTACATTCTTATTTAATTTTAACACTGCTTTTATCAACCAAATTAACCAATGAATTTTATTAAAGGGAACGTTATCATAGAAGAGCTTCCCATACTGCATTCCATCTGCTTTAATTTATGTAATTTTGATAGTTTCTTCATTTCATTTTTAATTAAGAGGAACACGTGGAAAATTGAACATTTGGGTCTAATTTTAGAATTTGGAATCGTTAGACCTATGTTCTTGTTAATATAAAGATTGTCAGCGTTGGGACTGCAGGGCCTGAGTCTGTTCACTTGAACCCTCACAAAGGATGTTCAGTAAAAACGATGATGTGGGGCTTCTCTGGTGGCGCAGTGGTTGAGAGTCCGCCTGCCGATGCAGGGGACGCAGGTCTGTGACCCGGTCCGGGAAGATCCCACATGCCGCGGAGCTGGCTGGGCCCGTGAGCCATGGCCGCTGAGCCTGCGCGTCCGGAGCCTGTGCTCCGCAACGGGAGAGGCCACAACAGTGAGAGGCCCATGTACCGCAAAAACAAAAACAAAAACAAAAACAACGATGATGTGGTGATGGTGGACACATTGCTACAACCTTGAAACTCCAGAAGACAACCCACTCACCATGGTGATTTTACACTGAAGGAAGCCAAGCAGTTCCTTTCTATACTTGCAGTATAAAGGAGGAGAATGTTACGGTGTGAAGCACCATACAGTTCAGGTTGGGAGTGTGCATCCCAGCAATATGTAAACAAACCTTGCTTCCTTTGGCTCTGGAACTGCCCTGGGACCCAGGCTTCTCTGATTCTCATTGTGGGTGTGTAGACAGATGGGAGAGATGGCAAGAAAAGAAGAGCTTGTATTGAGGAGTTTCTTGACCTTCTTGAGCTAGGATTTTTTCTTTCTTTCTTTCTTTTTTTTGTAAACATTCTTTAAATTGAAGTATGGTTAATTTATAATGTTGTGTTAGTTTCAGGTGTACAGCGAAGTGATCCAGTTTTATATATATATATATACACACACACACAGACACACACACGTATATATTCTTTTTCATATTCTTTTCCATTATAGATTATTACAAGGTATCTAATATAGTTCCCTGCACTATATAGTAAGTGCTTGTTGTTTACCTATTTTATGTACACTAGTGTGTATATGTTAATCCCAAACTCCTGATTTATCTCCCCTCCCACTCCCACTACCCCCTCTGGTAACCATAAATTTGTCTTCTATGTCTGTCTGTTTCTTTTACATTTAGTTTACTGAAGTCTAGTTGATTTACAATGTTGTGTTAATTTCTGCTGCACAGCCAAGCAGTTATACAGTATATGTACAGTTATACATATATATATATTCTTTTTCATATTCTTTTCCATTATGGTTTATTACAGGATGTTGAATATAGCTCCCTGTGCTCTACAGTGCTAGGATCTTCTTAATCTAAACTTTCCTGACCATTCCCCCACCCGCCAAAAATATCAAGTGTAGTAGCAGCGTGTCAGTGGGAGTCAGTACATCCTGGGGGTAGCAGTTTACAATTTGGAAGATACAAGCTCAAATCTTGGCGGACTTGAGAATTTGAATTATGCTAAATTTTTAATTTTCTCTTTGGAAACCTCCTGGGAGACAGAACTTATGCCCACTTTAATTGCTTTCTTGGGGGGGGAGTCAGAGTGATTGATGTTTGAGAGGTGCATCTTGGTGCAGAGTCAGTGAGCAGAGAAGTGGCGCCACTGGTGTCGTCGCAGCCACTTCACGTGTGCCCCAGTCCACAGGTGCTGGGGCAGGGCAGCTGGCTGTCTCAAAACTGCTTCAGGTGGATTTCATGGTAACTGTGCAAAAAATTAGGCCCCATACGATGGGCCAGGCCCTTGGCATTGGCCCTGACTGGCAAGTTCTACCACGAAAGTTTGTGGGTTTATGTAAGAATCACGTTCAGGGAGATTGTGATAAAAGTACATTAAAAAGAGTGTGTGTGCATTTCCCATCATTGGCATCTCATGTCCTATGGCTGAAAGGCTATTGATCAGGACACGTGGCTCCTTCTGTTCTCAATGTGGACATTTACTCGTGTGACCTGAAGCAAGTCACTTGATTTCTCTAAGCCTTGGTTTCTTATCTATAAAACAGGGAAATACCTGCCTAATCCGTAAAGTGTAATAAATAACATGTGTTCAACTAATGCTCAGGATCTTCTAAAGAGAGTGAGAGAAGAACATTGTTTTTAAATAGTTAAAGACATTACACAGGCAAACTGTCACTGTAATTATTTCCTTTCTACTGAAATCTATGTTACTTTTTATTCCCACTAAGCCAAAAAAATCTGAACATATTACTGAAAAATAGGTTAGAAAATGTCCATGGATGAAAGGAAATGATTTCCAATTGCAAAAAACCCAAAAGGATGTCTCTGACAACCCAGGTCTAGATGGGATGCTCAGGGCATGACTGATCTTATAAACATGAAAATAACCAAAGGATATTCTATCAAATTGGAAACAAATAATTTGAATCTATGTTCTTGCCAATATTCAAGTAGCAATTTGCCAGTAGTAGTAGCAATAGTAGTATCATTATTTCCATTGAGTTATGATAGCCACCTGAAAGCCAGGGTTGTAATGAACAGCCTTACAAAACTTTAGAGCAGACTTAAATAAAAGTATAATGTATCAAAAGCGTCTTTACACCTCACTTGAACGAGTACTTCCCAGCTATGGAAGTTTCATAAAATTCAGAACCTGGTAATTTATACTTAATCTCTATAAAGACCATGTGTTGGGGAGACCCACGCCCCCACCCCTGTGAGATGGCAACTAGACATCAATATTTTCTGCTGTATAAAATGGCTTGTCAGGAGTACACATATTAATTTGACCCCAAGGGAGAGAAGGTGAGAGCAAATCAACTGGAGTGAGCCATTTACATTCTTTATTTCTAAGGATGAATTCTCCATTTATTTTCATCTTCTAATCGGGCACTTGCCAAATATATATAAATCGAATTTTCTGTCTCTGTAGCCTATGTGTCTCCTTACTTGGATAGGCCTTGTTTTTAGGAAGTAACAGTGTTTTAAAATTACATATTAAACAGGAAAACAATATCAGTCTGCATATAATTAGTGAACATAAGCAGATTATTTGCAATCAACATCTACTTAATGCCTTATTACCCTAATGGAAGTTATTGTAAGTGATGATAAAATCGTCAGAAAGAAGTTATGCTAAATGATGATAAAATTGGCATTATTAAGTAGTAAAAACCTTTTACCTTCTGCTTGGATTAAAAAAAAAAAAATCTCTACGCAAATTCATCCCTAATGAGAGACTCTGAAGGGCCCATTGATGGCCTTTGGGCCAATGAAGGTACTGTGGATTGAATGATTGTGTCCCCACCCCTGCCCAAATTCATACATCGAAGCCCTAATCCTCAATGTGATGGTATGTAGAAGTGGGGCCTTTGGTAGGGAATTGGGACATGAGGATGGAGACTTTGTGATGGGATTGGTGCCCTTGTAAGGAGAGACAGGAGAAAGATGATATCCTTCTCTTTTGCCATTGTGAGGACACAGCAAGAAGGTGGCCATCTGCAAGCCAGAGAAAGAGCCCTCACCAGGAAATGAATTGGCCGGCACCTTTATGGTGGACTTCCAGCCTCCAGAACTGTGAAAAAATAATTGTCTGTTGTTTAAGCTGCTATTTGTTACAGTTGCCTGAGCTAAGACAGAAGGAAAGACAGCAGCTCTTACCCACAGCCAGAGGAGATGTCGGCGGGCAGAGGTGAGACGGACAGGTGGAAAAGCTCTCATCCTGTTGTTGGGACACTTTGCTTGGCTTTGCCCACCTGGTGCCTTTCTCTCTGTTCCTAATCTGTGGGTTTTGTTGAATCCGTGACTCCCAGGCTTGGTGTTGGGAAGGAATCTGACATGAAATGATCTTTCTACAGGCAGAAGTTAGACAAAAGCAATGGTGGGTGTGCACACTGGGAAGGAGTGAGAGTCCTGGCCAGGAGAGAGGGCTTCCCTGCCTCCAGAGAGGAACCAGGAGTGGGCAACAACGAGGAATTGCCCTTTCTGGGCCGGGTGACTCACTCACACCCATCTGGTACCCACGTGACTCCTTCGTCTCTTTGATTAGCACTTACTGGATACACCGAAGGGGAAAATAAATAAATATGGATTTCTAAGTTAATGTAAGTGACTCTGGCTTCTCCCCTAAAAGCCCTGATGCTATCTTCATGTCAGCAGGAATGAGGTTGATGAGGCAGATGTGAATGTGTTTTCAAGGATGAAAAGAACAGCAAGTCACTGGAGAAGGGCATGCGGGTGAGTCTTTGGCTGGCAGCTCCTGGCTTATGAGGCTCCTTAAAGAAGGAGCAGTGGGCTTCCCTGGTGGCGCAGTGGTTGGGAGTCAGCCTGCCGATGCAGGGGACACGGGTTCGTGCCCTGGTCCGGGAATATCCCACATACCGCGGAGCAGCTGGGCCCGTGAGCCATGGCGGCTGAGACTGTGCGTCTGGAGCCTGTGCTCCGCAACGGGAGAGGCCACAGCAGTGAGAGGCCCACGTACCGCAAAAAAAATAAATAAATAAAAAGAAGGAGCAATATGTTTTGAAACATCTTCTGCACTAGGATATAAGCTCTGGGGCCTGGGAGGTGCTCGGCACGTCAGTACTAGTGGGATAAAGGCATATATGATGATCACTAGCACCCTGACTTGAAAAGAAGTGAGGAAACCAATTATCCCCCTACTTCCAAACTTCTCCTCTTTATATCACGCTTATTCCTGCCTCTGTCTTTGGAGAGGCTGGTGTTTGGAAGCTCTGGTCATTTTCATTCTTTTTCCCCTGCCCATCCCATTCCATTGGTTGGCAGATCTGGCCCTTTCTGATCTACAGTGCTCTTTTTATTTCCTCCCTGCGTCTGGCCCTCTGGCCTCATTAGCTACTCCAGCCTCCTTACAGGCCTCCCTGCCTCCACAGTGTACCCCACAGTCCAGGCCAGATCCACCTCCCTCCAGTACAGCTGCGATCACTTCCTCTCTGCTCAGGAGGTAGCAGAGGTTCCCTGATGTCTGCAGAATAAAGTCCAGGTTGCTCGTGCGGGCACAGTCTGAAGCTCAGACTCACTTCCTCAGCCTGGACTTTTCTGGGTACATGACATTTTGGTGGGGCTTCTTTGAAGCCAGGGATATTTGGCATGGCTGTTTTAAAATATAGGTTTTATTACTATTCAGGTATGGGAGGCCCCATTGAAAAGATAGTTTGTGACTCACGGTTCCCAAGAGGAGGGGGCACGCCATGCCAGGCAGGGGCACAGGGGAAGCACCAGCGTGGGTCAGGAGGCAGAGGGAGGGAGGGGAGGATGTGGGCTGGGCAGGTAACAGTCTCTACTGTGGTTCCTGCAGAAAGGAACAGACCAGGCAGGGAAAGCTTGGGAAGCGAGTTTAGGATTGATGAGCTTGAATAATTCCAGCAGGCTCTGGGACTTAGGCGCTGTCCCTAGTTGTCTGGTACCCTGCCGTGGGGTGATTAGGGCAGGGGAGTAGTGGCCCTCAGGGTAAGAGCCTGAAGCGGAGGCGGTTGGAGTGTGGGATCTGGATAGGTTGGTTTGCATATGAAAGGCGAGCTCACAGGCCTTAGGAATTGGCAAACCCGTGGGAGGGGCCTTCTCTCTAAATTTATCCACTCCCCAAGGTGTCAGAGCATCAGGAACACAGAAAATTAAAAAACATAATTAATACAATGGTCTAACAAAGAACCCCCAATTCTTATTTATTTATTTATTTATTTATTTTTGGCTGTGTTGGGCCCTCGTTTCTGCGCGAGGGCTTTCTCTAGTTGCTGCGAGCGGGGGGCCACTCTTCATCGCGGTGCAAGGGCCTCTCATTGTCACGGCCTCTCTTGTTGCGGAGCACAGGCTCCAGACAAGCAGGCTCAGTAGTTGTGGCTCACGGGCCCAGCTGCTCCGCGGCATGTGGGATCTTCCCGGACCAGGGCTCGAACCCATGTCCCCTGCATGGGCAGGCAGACTCTCAACCACTGTGCCACCAGGGAAGCCCCGCAAATTATTAAACTACTGCATAATGCCTAGAATTGTCAGCCTCCCCCTGTTACTGGGTGGTTCCCGTTCCTAAGACCCACTCCAATGCAGAACTCCCCTCCATCCATTTCTACCCCCAGTTCCAGACTTACTCGTAATTTGCAGAACTCCCCTCCAATGCAGAACTCCCCTCCATCCATTTCTACCCCCAGTTCCAGACTTACTCTTAATTTGCTAGAAAATGCTCAGCAACTGATGGGACGTTAGACTTGGCTTTTCCTGTTTGCTGCACAGGGAATCGCTCATCCTCACGTCGGGATACCCCACACCTCCATCTCTGCGCCGGCAGCCACTTCTGTGTCTGAAAGCCTGTCGTGGTCCATTTCCTTCACAACTGGCTATTAACAATCCAAACCAGTCATCTGTTCAGCTAGGTATTTGCCATTTGCCAATTCACAGTGCTTAAAATAGTCTTCCAAACTATTTTGTTAATTTTTAATGGGTTCTGTCTGTGCGCCCAGACGCCAGTTCCTGAGAGCAGCCACTCTCCTCAGCCTCCTGATTATTGAAGAGCTTGGCTGAGCCCCCAAAGGCTTTTTTTTCCATCCCATAGACTTTTATTCCAGCTTTAAAATAACATAAATTCCACCTGATTACTCACTTCCCTACTTTGTTCACACTTAGTCATTAATCAGTTTTATTAAAAATGATGACGGACCCAAGTTGCCATCACATGTGAGAATAGTTACCCTCAGGATTGGCTTGAGAAAATCCTCTTTTGAATATCTTAAAAAACATTTTTTTAATGAACAAAATGATGAGAGTGGGAGATTACCATTTCCCTTAAATTTTTCAAAATCTTTCTTAAGAGGGACGTATCATTCCATCTTCTTAATCTATTCTACTGTATTTTAGTAGCTTTTACAAAACTTCCTAAACATGTATATGAAACAGAGGTCAAGCATACTTATTACAAACTTTAATTAAAGTCTATTCTCTAATCTGACATTTAAGTGAATTAGTAGATATAAAAAATGTCTTTACGATTGAGTGTTCTCCCCAAAATCTCTCTTGTGACTCAGGTTGTAAAACACTCTCAAACTATAATTTTGCTCCCTGCCATTCATCGTGATGACGCTTTTACTGCTCTCTGGATTTCTAGGCTGTGTATAGAAGCGTATGTAGGAATAAAGGACATCCAACTTGGAGTAATTAATTGCAGTTAGTCCCATAGGACCCAATCATTGCACAAGACGTGGCATCAGCCAATGTCGAACTTGCTTATTACTGAAGCTAGTGTGGAACAGAGCTTGCTTGACTGGATGATATTGATAATTTTGGACACGTGCTAAGTATCTTACATAGATCTTCTCATTTAATTTTCAGAATGACCCTATGAGGTAGCTACTCTAATGATCCCCTTTTGACAAATAAAAAGCTGAGCCAAGGCTAGGCGAGCCTGGGCACCTTGCCCAGCAACAGACTGACTCTGCCTCGGGCTGAGGGTCCCCTGACTCTGCCTCGGGCTGAGGGTCCCCTCCACTGCACCACCTCCCTCGTCACGTAGAGACTCAGCCACACTCCTTTCCTCACTGCAGCCACATGCACGCTGGCCAGAGGGCACAGCTCACCATCACGATATGCCCTTGAAGAAAATAAAAGAATTCCTTACAAGACGCCCTGGAGATTTGAGGAATACATGTTGGCAACCCTATGGACCAGGGACTGCAGGACTTCAACTGTCTCCGTGTAGACTGGAAGCTCCCTGGGGGCAGGACCTGCGTGACTTTTCCGTTCATTATGCCACCAGCCGTCAGCCTGGTGCTGGCTACATGGCAGCGCTCAGCTGAGGAAGACTCCAGCTTTGGGGACAGAGCTCCTGCCTGGGAGTTCACACGGGAGTCAGGACGTCCAGTTTTGACCCTTGGATACCTTTGCCGGGTGACGTTAGCCAAGTCCCCTAACCTCTTTGAATCTTAGCTTTCTCGTCTCTAAAGATAGGGATGAAATCTGCTCCCTGTGGCAGTTGTGACAACAAGTGAGAAAATTATTGTGAAGGTGTTTTGTAAACTGTAATTACTACAAACATAAGCACTTTAGCAAGTTCCAGTTGAATTGTGACACACTTATGCCTTGGCTTTCCAGGCATCTTTGCCGCCCCAGGGACCCCAGTTTCTGAGTCCATGTTGGACAGGTGCCCTGGGAAGGGTAAGCATAAAGGTGGGTATAGCTGGAATATAGGAAGTTCACCCCAAAGCCCCTCACAACCAAGTCATTCTGCCGGCCGTGCTCCAAGGTGGCTGGAACCACAAACTCTTAACGTTAACTGTCATTGCCACGCAGCCCGTGCTGTCCACTTCTCATGACCAGATGATGCAAGTCCTGCTATCATCCCCATGTAGTGGTGCAAGGACCAAAGCGCACAGAGGCTGGAGGGTCCCTCAAGGTCAAGGAGCAAGGAAGAGGCAGAGGCAGGCTGTTGACCAGTGCGTCTGACCACCCAGCTGTGGATGGCCTGTCTCTACTCTCTGAGAGCTTGAGAAGTTCTGTAGGGCTAGAAGAGCTGTGTATCCCGCCCATGGGGCCCAGGTACGTGGGGGGTTTGGAATGTCACAGATGCAACTGGTCATTAAAAAGCAAATCTTCCTCTGCACTCATGGGTTCCTCCCAAGCCCTCACTTAAGTCAGCGGAACAGAGAGAAATGTCACTCTTTTCCTCTGACTGACCTTTCTGGAAGATGGATGGGTCCAGGCCAGGCCCTGGAAAGCTGATACGCTGGAGGTATTTGCGAGGGCAAGTGTCAGTGCCCTGGTGGACAGGGAAGGCTGGCCTGGCCCGAGAGAGGGGAGGGGAGGGAAGAGGGGGCTGGAGGGGGCAGTGTTTGGTTTGGGGATTTTGGGGGGTTTTTTTTCCTTTATTTATTTATTTTTAAATTGAAGTATAGTTGATTTACAATGTTTCAGGTATAGAGCAAAGTGATTCAGATATATATATATTCTTTTTCAGATTCTTTCCATTATAGGTTATTACAAGATATTGACTCTGTTTCCCTGTGCTAAACAATAGGTCTTTGCTGATTATTTATTTTATATATGGTCGTGTGTATATGTTAATCCCAAGCTCCTAATTTATCCCTCCCCACCTTTCCCGTTTGGTAACTGTAAGTTTGTTTTCGAAGTCCGTGAGTTCGTTTCTGTTTTGTAAATAAGGTCACTGGTATCATTTTTTAAGATTCCACATGTAAATGATATCCTATGATATGTGTCTTTCTCTGTCCGACTTACTTCACTAGTGTGATCATCTCTAGGTCCGTGCATGTTGCTGCAGGTGGTTTTTGTTTTTTATTGAGGTGAAATTCACAGAACAGAAGATGATCTACTTCAGAGGGGCATTGAGCACATTCACAGTGGTGTGCAACCATCGCCACCCTCTACTTCCAAAGCGTCTTCATCACCCCCAAGGGAGACCTTGTGGAGGAAGGTTTTGATGTTGTGAGCAGGGAAGTACATGATAGAACTCCCCAAACGCGTCCCAACCTCAACCTCCAGGCGGGTTGGATTACGATGCTTTTGTGTAAGTGGATTCCAATGGGGGACCCAAGAGGAGTCTGTGTCTGACCCCCCATCAGGGCAGAGGACGTGGGAGACACAGAGGGTGGGGTCCAGAGTGAGAGTGAATCTGGGGGTGTTCAGGAGTCAGCTGAGGACTTGGGAAGCCAAAGTTCCCTCAACTCCAAGGTTAACGAGGCCCCAGCTGACATCTGGGTTACATCAGCGATTTGCCGAAAAGGCAGTGCCCCAAACAGGCACAGAACATCTCTAGGACATAAAATGCCTTCCTCGGAGCTGTACCCACTGTACCTTGCATCACAGAAGCCACTGTGCTTCAGACAGCCGCCGTAAATTGTCCATGAAGCAGAGGCTTCTTTCCTATTGGCTCTGGAATCCTCTCCAAGGCGTGGCCCCATCTCTGGCTGTTTCTGCCTTGGCCTGATAATCGTGCAAAGCAGGCCAGAAGGGAAGAGGTGAGGGGAGCCTGGAGCTCCTGGCCCTGCTGGCAGTGGCCCCCTTGGGAAGCCAGGGTCTCCGGCTTCGTGGAGCCACAGACAGTACCAGCGACAGAGCAGCAGGCCTCCTTCCCCAGCCGGGCTGAGGCTGAGCCCCTGAGCCCCTCCCCCACTGCTCCTGCTGCCGGCCCCCCTCCCTCCTGTCTGGAGTCTCAGCCACATTTTTCATTTCCCTTCTGGTGCATTTCTGGTATTTCTTAGTTGCTTTACCGAAAAATCACTTTGAAGAACATCTCTATTCTTGAAAGCAAAGCATACCTCTGTCCTCCTGAGCTCAAATTGTATTTTATTGAGGATTCCCTTATATTGTGATTATTTAATGGACAATCTGCCCTGCTGGGAACGGCAGCAAATATAACTATTGACAGGAAAAAAAAAAAAAAAGATGCACTTTCTGAGACACATTTGGCAAAGTAAACCCAGCTTCTTACAAGAAAAGAATGTAATGAATTTTTCTCTATTTTTAGTCATGCATAAATCCCTTTAATACGGTTGAGCTCAAAATTCCATATTTGTCTTGGTCTGAAGTGAAATCTACAGGATAAGTTTAAAGGACAGCATATTTGTCCACCACTGTGTATTGAGGCTCCCCAAGTGGAGCAGAAGTTTCCTGGGCCCTGGGTGTCATGGTGATGCTGAAAACTCGACCTCTTGTGTACCGGTGCCGAACTGAACCTCAGAGACAGAGTTTTGGGTGAAGTAGAAAAGAAGAGCTTTATTGCTTTGCCAGGCAAAGGGGGCCACAGCGGACTCGTGCCTCTCAAAACTGTGTGTTCCAACCCGTGAGGATTTGGTGAGGAGTTTTATAGCAATGGTTCAAGGGTGGACGGGGTTGCTGATAAGGATCAGGGTGTGTGCAGGGCCTGACCTCCTTTTATCTGGACTCAGGTGGTCTCTTGAAGAACTTCCCTCTGGAACATCTTCCATTTGTTGGGGGTTTTAGTTCTGCAGAAGGGCTTAAAGATACTGTTATGCGTACCCCTTTAAGGGGAACCAGGACCCTGCCGCAAGCCTGCACTGTTGTCTCTTGGCTTCTCCTCCCTTGTCTCTGCATCCCCTCCCTTCCTGGATGAGCAGCTGTTTGAAAGACTTCCTTGCCCAGGAGCCCCACAGGGTTCTGCTCGGTTTCACTCGCAACCCTAGAACTGGGGCCCTCAAACTCAGGTGGGATGGGAAAGAAAGGGCTTTCCCTCAGCTTTCCTGGGAGCACACTGGATGGGGACAGAGTGCCCACTGAGGGCCTGGGAACACCAGTTTTGATGTCCAGTCAGCATAGATGGGAGGGGATGCCTTTGAACTTGGCCCCTAGGGCATTTAAATGAAGGCCCAAGCGGCAGGGGAGAGGAGGTGACTACTGAAATAAAAAATGAAGAGAAATAAAAGCTGTAGTACTAGGGTCACTGTAAAGCTCTAAGTCTCCTTATTTAAGGATTTAAATTTTTTTTGTTAGTCACAGTTAGATGGCGAGTGCCTGCCCAACCCAAGGGGTATGGCCAGGCTTACGTGGAGGGAAGGAGTGAGGCCTGACACTGATAGTCAAAGGCGACTGAGTGGACTTCACTAACAAGGGAAGTCAAGACCACGAAACCTAGAGCCGTGCAAGGGACACACGCTATCACTGGTCCCACGGGGACAGAGGCACTGGGGCGGGGACAACTGAACAAGGAAGCGTAGTGCTCCTGGCTCTGGAGGTAGAAGTCCCCAGAGGACACACATGTGAGGGAGCACACCCCTGGCAGGACTCTGAAGGGACTGTGCATGTGCATTGGGGGGAGGCGGGAGTGGCCGGCTAAGGACCCAGTGGGCCGCAGCCCCTCAACCATGCCTTCCTGGGGGCTGTGGTTTCAGACCCTCACCCACACCTTACATCAGGCAATCCCACTGGAATGGAAGCACAGCATTCCAGCACAGGTTCCTGTAGTCCAGAGGACTCACCCGTCCTTACCACATGCCAGCTTTAGTGGGTAACACGTTCAGAACATCTCAGACCCTGGAGGTACAGGCATCACTGTCTAGGGAGTGTGCCCACAGCTCGCCTCCTCTGACACCCACCAAACCCAAACCTGCTGTCGTCACTGCAGTGAATGCGCTGCTGCTGAACGGCCGCACCGTCTCCCCTCCCCCCCCCCCCCCCCCCCCCCCCCC
>NW_021703775.1:6204291-6280951 GCF_005190385.1 Monodon monoceros
ATCTCTCAGTGAGTAAACAAAGATGAACACCTCCCCTCCCCTCCCCTCCCCTCCCCTCCAAGGACCAAACCAGACTGTAGCCCTGACTGCTTGGCAAAGAGCCAGAAAGGCAGGCGAGTGGTACTGTGCTTTTGTATGATGGTCTGTGCGTCCTCATGCACCAGAACAAGTTCTCATTTGTTCCCTGTTGACCTTCAACGAGGCAATGAGGCAGAGGTGTTCATCTTTGTTTACTCACTGAGAGATCAAGCCACAAGAGGCTCAGCCACTTGCCGGGGATCAAATGCCCTGAACTAGAGAACAGGCCCCCAACTCCCCTTCTGTCCACCCTAACCATTGGGATGTAGACGTCCTGTTGGAATGATTTTAAAAATATCCTTTTGAAATGGACACATAACTCATTTTTTTTAAATCTCCATAAAGTTTAAGGTTACAACATACAGAGGACATTTTCCATGAGGCTGCCGGGTATTGACAGCACCAATCAGTGGAGGGCTGGATATCGATCAGCTTTCTGGGTCAAAACACTTTGTATAAGTTCCCATTAAAGCCTTTTGAAGAGGACCTTTGCTACCTTCCAGATCTTTAACTGCCTTTTGTCTTCTCCTTGAGCTTTAAGGTATAAGCAGCCCTACCCTGAGCTCCCTCCACTTGGTCGCCAGGTGTGTCTGCGATGGAGCCATTGTTGGGAACCTATACGACCTCTGGCCTCTGGGTCTTCCTTAGGGAGGCAACAAAATGCACAACTCTGTCCCGGTCTCATTTCTCACCCAGATGTTTTGGTCCATGTAGAGCAGACATGGAGTTTGAGAAATTTCTAACTGGATCACAGGGAAGAGTCTGCTCCAAAGATTTCATCCTAAACTTGCACAATCCACGCCATTTTTATTCCCTCAAGGGCAGAAATTGATTGCCTGCGCTTCCTGTAATAGATGGAGGAACCTAATCCTTCACAAATGTTCCTTCTTTTATATGAGCAAAGAGAAGGACCGAACAGAGCCAGATCTCACTTTTTAAGGGAATTAAAATTGGAGATGAGGACACTAAGGCAAGTTTTCTGTTTAATTCAGAGCTACAGGGAAATCTAGATTGATCACAGAAGTAGTTTCCAACCTTCCCTATTATACTGAAAACAAAACGTGCTACAGATGCCATTGCCAACGCCTGAACTCCAGCTGTGTTTGGTAATTGAAGAAACAAAACAAAACCCCCCAAACTCCTAAGTATTTTTGTTTATAGATTTTTATTCCCAGGGATTTAAGTGGAGAACTTCTGCCTTAGTGAAGGACTGGGGTTTACGAAGGGTCGCTGACTCAGCAAACACATTTGCCTGTGGTAATAACTGCAAACAAGGCAGAAACATCCATACGTATAAAAATAATCAACAAATAAACCAAACCAAAGAGACCAAGAACAACAATAACAAAAAACTAAAATAAATGAAACAAAATATTATGAAAACAATATTTTCCCTCCTGACTGTATCCTCAGCTCACAAGGGACCTCTTCTTGGAAAATCTCTGCACCAGGTGTTTTCTGTTTGCCCCTCATCCAGGTCCCTTCTCTCTCCTCCTCTGCCCTGTACTGTGCCCTGGGAGGCTGACCCCTGCAGAACATGTCACCTAGCACCCTGCCCATGCAATTCCTGGTGGGATTCAGCCAATGAGAGAGACTGGCAGGAGGTTGGAGGGCAGGAGGAAGGAGAGAGAGGTTGGGGTATTTCGTCCTTACTTGCTCCATATAATGGTGTTTCCTGAAAACTGGGTTCACCTCTTGGTGGGTGTCGAGCCAATAGACACAACCAAGCCAAAGATGGGGAGAAGGAAGCATTTATTACTTGTGACAAGTAAGGAGAACACCGGGGATCTTTCCCCAAGCAGTGTCTCCCCTCACAGCAAAAATGGCAAAGTTTTAAGCTAAGGTACATGCATATTCATGAAGGGGCTTGAGCAGAGGAGAACTCAGCATAGAATTAGGGCAAAGGCCAACAGAGTCCAGGCTTTAGTTGGTTGAAGTCAAGAGGGTCAACGTCATTCTTACATCCTCCACCAGGGGATGGAGGGGGGCTTAGTTCCTGCAGAACTCAGAGACTGTATCAGATTGTTATGTATATTCCTTGAGCAGGAACTAGGACTCAGTTTTATTGCTGAACTATTGTTTCTTGACTGCTTTCCCTCTGTCCCTGTGTTCCCTCTCTTCCCTTAAGATCATTGATTACTGAGTCCTGTCCAAGGGCAAGCATTGTAGTCAGGCTTAGGTCACAAAATGGCTTAGGTCAAAATGGCTTCTCTTATGTCAAGAAAGCCGTGCCTGGTTCTTTTTCTCTGGGGACCCCCTGCCCTATCTGCTTACATTGGTGCCAGGTTTCTCCTTTTGAACAGGCCGCCAGAACTCCAGCTCTTCTTTGCTCCAATGGCACCATTTCCTCTTCTTGTCCCTCAGCCCTTGGAGAACAATGGCTTCCAGCGTTGCAACAACAGTGTTCCTGAACTCAGGTCCGGCTGCTCACTGCTCGAAAGCCAATACTCGAGAGACCGTGTTGGTTGGAAAGGAAAGGCTGCTTTATTCAGGAGGATGGCAACCTGGGGAGAAGGTGGACTTCTATCCAAAAACCAACTCAGGATTCTGCTCGACCATGAAAGTTTTTAAAGAGAGAATCATTTGGGGAGGGGCTCAGAGTCTTCATTCTCTTCCGCTGTGTGCAGACTTTCTTCTGATTGGCTGGTGGTGAGGTGACAGGGCAGTGCTCCAGGAATCTGGTGCTCAGCCAGAAGTTACCATCCTCCACCTGGGTGGGGGTCTTAGTTCCTATAGAAGAACTCAAAGGTATTGTTACATATGTTCCTTGAGGAGGACCCAGGACCCTGCCCCATCACTGCACTATTGTCCTTTGGCAGCTTTTCCCTTGTTTCTGTATTCCCCCCCCTTCCCTGGTTAAGCAACTTTTGAATCTGTCCTTTGGAATTCAGGAAAGGTCAAGGAAGCTGAATAAAGCCTATTTCCTACAAACAAGAAAAGAGGGACACAGAATGGATTTGTACTAGGAGGGCCCCACAGGGTCCTGCTTTGTTTCAACAGACCCGTGTTTGTTCCTTACCCTGCCCACAGCTCTGTGACTGGTCCCTTCACTAAACTCTTCAGCTGAACCGTCTGGCATGATTTCTGTTTCCTGCTGGGACCCAGACATAGATTCTCTTGACCACTGAAGATTAATTAGTCAACTACACGCCAGGGCCCCTCTACCTTCTCCTCTGATACAATTTATCACCTCCACTGTTATCTCATATTTCTGTTGGTTTCCCTGTTAGACTGTGAGCTCACTGACGTTCAAGGCTGACTCCTTTACCTCCCACCCCCAGCCCTGAGCGCACCATCAGCCCTAAAATGGGCAGTCAGTTGATACTGCTTGAATGAACATGTAATTGCAGGTTAAACAAATAGGGTCTAAATGCTCTTCTGAGGCAAACACTAGACTCTTTACTTTTCACTTTCATCTGTACGTTCATTAAGCACCTGCTGCTTGCCAGGCCCTGGGCCAGGTGATGGGGCCAGAACCATGAACAAGGCAGACACACTCATGGCCTTTAAGGCAGTTCTAATCTAAGGGAGTATTGAGGGAGCCAACAAGAAGATGGGTGGTTACAATAGTGTGTGATAGTGCTTTGACTAGGGCGGGGAAGAGGGCTTTGTAAACATCCCCCCCCAAATCAATCCAAATTAGGAGTGGGCTGGCAGGGGAAGTCTAAGCCAAGACTGTCAACCTCAAATGCCTGCAGGGCCAAGCAGGCTAGAAAAATGAGTCAATCCAGCCAGGTGGGGGCTGAGTGAACTGGAGAGAACATGCCTTATTTACCTACAGTGGGCCACTGCCCTCGGCTTAAGTGAATGGTGTCCTGCGACCACGGGAGACCAGTGTCCCCAGTTTTGAAGAAATATTAAAAAGCTGGGTTTTTATTTTTAAATGTCCAGAACTAATCCAAAAATATAAAAACACTAAGGGAAACAAACAAAATGTATCAGTAAACCAGATGCTGCCTGCTTCCCACTCCTGGCCTAAACTACTGCTCAAAAGAATGAGCCAGAGTTAGCCAGCTAAAGTCTGTGTGTGTGTGTGTGTGTGTGTGTGTGTGTGTGTGTGTGCGCGCGCGCGCGCACGCACATATTGGGACCTGGGGGTAGGTGCTTCAGTGGAAAAAGGGTTCCAGGTAAAAAGAACAGCATGAGAAAATACCCAAAACATAGGCAGAGTCTGGCAGGCTGAGAAATTTAGTGCAGCTGAAGAAGAGAATGGGAGAGAGACATGGCAATGGATGAGGCTGGGTAGGCAGGGCCAGACGATGGAGGGTCTCATGGGCTTGGGGTGGTGGGCACTGCTGATTTCCTTGCCACTAGCCATCCTTCTTTACTACTGGAATCTCTATGTTGTTTAGCTGCTAGGCAACATGTGGTTGAGAGGAGAGATGCCCCTCCTTTCCTGCATATATCTCCTCTGCTCGTGTGTATACTCCATTGGGCTTTGCTTGTAAAACACGAGTTCAAAGAATTACTAAGAATTTAAAGATGGTGAGAGCAGAGCATTAAATCCCAAGCCTGGGATCCATTTGAGATTAGGGTTCCAAGAGACCTCGCTGCTGGCACCCATGAAGCAGCACTGCCTGGAGCCCAGGGCCTCAGGCTGAGGCTCACAGCAAGGCGAGCTGGGTGCTAATGGGGAGTGAAGCCCAGGGGTAGGTCTCTAGGGGGCTACCTAGATTCTAATTATTGACTTAAACAACTTTATAATTACATTTGCAGCAAATTTATGTTTTTATGTACTTCTACCAATCTATATGTATTCTATTTTCCAATTATAAAAATTTAAGTAAATGATGAAGATAAATTCACTGTGAGTCTAATGAATTTTCTAAATTTCCCTCTTCTGGGAACTTTCTCTTTGCTTCCATGATTGTTTTGGGTGTTTCTACCTTATCATTCCCTTCTCACTTCTCAGGAGTAATTCAGACTTTTAAGTCCCAGATGGCATACTTCTTCATGATCCTGCCCACAATAAGGAAACCCAGAGTAGTATTCAGGGATGAATTAAAGGGTTAACCTTTTCCAAAAGTGTTATGTCAAGACCAAGGATGAACCGTATCACACATCAGAGAGCACAACCAAATCTCTTCAGCGTACAAGCAATGTCCATTCTGCCCCCTCATGGCCAAAAATGACCCTCAGGGTTTCTTCCATAGAGGCCTTTTTTTTTTTCAGTGAAAGACCAGAAGAACTCCCTCTCCTGGAATAACAGGATCCGCAGACATCTTAACCACAGGTTTGCGCATCCCCACCTCCCTCCCGCTGGTGTGAACCCGTTGTGCCTCCTCCAGCTGTTGGGACAGTACTATTATTTGTGCCCTGAGGGTCTAGGATGAAAAGGGCTCTAGTCTCATTGGATGGGTAGGCTGTGTATTCCTTGCCCACCTAACTGAGTTGTGAAATGGTAATTTCCAAACGAGGGGGCTAGACTACAGCAGAGTCTTCATATCAAACGGTCCATGTGCAAAACATAACATCGTTATTCACAAAAGCCAAAAAGCAACCAAAGGGTCCTTCCAAAGAGGAATGACTGAACAAAATGTGGTTTATACATGCGATGGACTATTATTAAGCCCTAAACAGTAATGAAATTCTGACACATGCTACAATGTGGATGAACTTTGAAGACGTTACACTAAGTGAAATAAGTCAGTCACAAAAGGACAAACACCGTACGAATCCACTTATACATGATCCTAGAGTAGTCAAGCTCAGAGAGACAGAAAGTTGAATAATGGGAGCTGTGGTTGGGCGGAAGTGGGGAGTTACTGTTTAATAGGTACAGAGGTTCAGGTTGGCAAGAAGAAAAAGTTCTGGAGGTGGATGGTTGTGATCACTGCACAACGGTGTGAATGTATACTTAAAAATGGTTAAAGTGGGGGCTTCACTAGTGGCGCAGTTGTTGAGAGCCCACCTGCCGATGCAGGGGACACGGGTTCGTGCCCTGGTCCAGGAGGATTCCACGTGCCATGGAGCGGCTGGGCCCGTGAGCCATGGCCGCTGAGCCTGCACGTCCGGAGCCTGTGCTCCGCAACGGGAGAGGCCGCAGCAGTGAGAGGCCCACGTACCACAAAAAAAAAAAACAAAAAACGGTTAAAGTGGTAACATTCATTTATATTTACCATGATAAAAATCTGTATCTCATTAAACCTATTTAAACTCTATTAATAATTATAAAATAATTTTAGATCAGAGGAGAGATGGCTGAAGGCACAGACAAAATGGGAAAGGGTGACATTCCAGCCCTGGCAGGAGCATTAAGGACTCAGAATTTGGAGCTTTGGATGTAGTTTGTTCTCAGAGCTGGAGAGGAATGGTCGATGTTATAATCCACCTCCATGTCCTACTGTGCCAACACAGCCCCAAAGACCTCCATCATCCAATAGTATCACCAGAAAATATGCAAATGACTCAATGGATCTGGCAACATGGTAACAAATCACCTTAAAGAAGCCAAGGCCATGCACAGCCTGGGTGTATTCACTTTGCAGGAGTTAACAGCGCTCACCTGAGATCAATCTTCAATAATACAAGCCCGCAAACCCAGCCCTAGAAGAGGCAAAGCCGACGAGGGTGGATGGCGTCTCAGAGGTGCGTCTTGCAGGGTCCCCCCAGGAAGGAGGTGAGGACGAACTCGTGGCTTTGCAGTTAATAGGTCACATTAGTGCCGGGGAGGGGAAGCCACACCCACCAAGCCCTGCTGAGAGGTCCTACCCCCCCAAAGCTGGGTCCCTGGGTTCATCCCGGGGCACTAGGTAGGATGTGGGTGAGGAGACAGAGAGGGAGGGAGGCAGGAGGAGAGGGAGGGAAAGCTAGTCAAGAAGAATTGACCTGACTTGGTAGAGGGAAACGTGTTAAGAATCCTAGGGGCAAAATCTCCCTAAGGGTTCAGAAGAAAATATCCAACAGGTCAGCTGACCTCTTCTCTCTGACTAACTGAGCTCCTTGCATGAATAAAAAGGGTCAACATTCAGCCAGAAAGCAAAACGGGTTTGTTCCCCTTAATCCTACATACAAGCCTCTGAATTCCTGCAGCCTCTGCGAGGGATTTCAGCTACAGAAGCAAGGCTTTTCGAGCACTTTATTGTAACCTCACCCCCAGAGACGACGGTGAGAAGGAACAACTCTTGCACAGGTGAGCAATGATTTGCAATGATTGGCGAGAGTGGAAAACGGAATGAGGGCGGTTGGGGCCAGGCTGTTGAACGGGGCTGGCAAACGGCTCCCTCGCTGGCTCCCAGCACAGGGCCTCTGCACTTGCCATTCCCTTTGCCTCGAATACTTTCCCCACACGTGTTTGAAGGAAGATTTTATTATTTTATTATTTTCCCTGTCTGATGTTAAATTATATACCTATTTCTCTCCTATGAGGGCATATCCTTTGTTGTCTTTTCTGCTGTGTCCCCAGGGCCCAGGAGAGGTACCTGGGACATGACAGGCTTCAGCAAATACTTACTTGCTGAGCAGTCTGGCTTGCTGACTCGCAGCAGTAGCTAGTGGCCGTTGGGAGGACTGTGTGGAGAAAGATTTGAGCATGAGTATACAGTAATCGACAGTGACTGGTGTTTTGCCCAGCGTGGGGAAGCAGAGCCAGAGGGGAGGTTGGCACCACTGATGCCTAGTATTGGGGTTGAAAACGGTGCTGGGTTTGTGCTTTCCTAACATATTAGCCGATAAGTCAGTATTCTGGGTTGATGGGTGGAATGAATGTCACAGTGAAGATCTGGTGGGGGAAGAGATTCCAGCTGGCAAGGCACACAGGTCAGGGCAGAGCGGGGCTGTCATGGGATTTAGCCTGGAGCTGGAAGGCTGTGCTCGCAGGAAGCCAGAGATCTGGGGGAGGCCCTGGGCACGAGGAGGCTGCGTGGGGACGCGGGGCTTGTTTGAGAAACTGCCCAGGGTCAGGGAAGGAAGCCTGAGACACAGAGGGGCTGGTCTATCCGTTGCCACCCCCTGGTCTCCATGGCATCCTCATGTCACCCAGAGCTGTTTCACCACCTTGCTGGTTCAGAGCAGAGCTATGAAGAGTTCACAAAAGAGGAGTGAGCAGGGAAGAAATAAGCCCACAGATGAATGTCACTAGACTATATCCTTTTTTTTTTTCTTTTTTTTTGCGGTACGCGGGCCTCTCACTGTGGGATCTTCCCGGACCGGGTCACGAACCTGCGTCCCCTGCATCAGCAGGCGGACTCTCAATCACTGCGCCACCAGGGAAGCCCTAGACTATATCCTTTTAACACTCCTTAAATTTGGACTCCTTAAATACAGCGGGGCCACTGAGTATTCTTGTGTAGTCTCTCGGGTCCTTAAGCAAAACGACAAAAATGAAACCTCCATCTCCTTTTTAGGTTGGTGAATTGGTCAAGCAATGTCAGGACTCTTTTTCATTGTTTTTTTTTGTTTGCTTTTTAATTTTTATTGGGGTAGAGTTGATTTACAATGTTGTTTTAGTTTCAGGTGTACAGCAAAGTGAATCAGTTATACATATACATGTATCTGCTCTTTTTTAGATTCTATTCCCGTATAGGCCATTACAGAGTACTGAGTTCCCTGCGCTATACAGTAGGTCTTTATTAGTTATCCATTTTATATATAGTAGTGTGTGTATGCCATTCCCAATCTCCAAATTTATCCCTCGGCGCCCCCTTACCCCCTGGTAACCATAAGTTTGTTTTCTACATCTGTAACTCTATTTCTGTTTTGCAGGTAAGTTCATTTGTACCCTTTTTTTTTTAGATTCCACATACAAGCAATACCATATTTCATCATATGTTTAATGCTGAGTTAACTGTGAGCTCTTAAGCAATTGTCCTCAGTGCCATGCCAGACTCAGTACAATACTGCTGGTTTCCCAGGGCCAAGCTGCTCCCTCTCTGTCTCTCTCTCCAAAGCAAAATAAAAGAACATCACTGAGCATCTTGGAACCACATTGCCCAGTTTCTGGGATAGGACACAGAATCGACGGGCCCATCTTTATTTTTCCCTACAAGATGTGTTCTTGTGTAATAATCTCCTTCCCATTTCCTAGAGTGTCTTCCAGCAAACGATGGCAAACATAATATAAACACCACTTGCGGAAGAGATGGTCTTTTATTAGTCCTTAGAAAGGCCTTCATTTCCTTCCAGGCTCATCACTCTAACTAGGAACCCGCTGATGGTTGGGAGTGAAGCAAATAGATCAGAACAGTAAACACCAGGTTTTCGAAATATGGTTATGCTTCTAATGGTAAAATAATTATAAGCTGGGACCTTAAAGCATGCTTCCGTTTACCCCTAGGAAGGATTGTACTATTACAGCGTGATGCTAGATTAAGACTGGAGCTTTAAATGATTGAATTGTGTCTCTCTTGAAGTGGTGCCGCTTTATCTCTAGAGATCGGGAGAAAATAAAATTTCATTTCATATTTAGAATATTTTTTACCTGAGGAGCTGTTTGGATTTCAGAACTGATTTCTCATGCAGAAGAGATGGTTAAATGCCAGGAAATTATGCAGAGTTCCGTGTTAGGGATCACCACTTGGGAGGATGTAGTCAGCCACAGCAACCAGTCTTGGTTCTGGTACACAGGTTCTTTTTATGCAAACGGAATTTTACACACATGATCTCAAATCCCAGGCTATTCATTTCTCGATTGTTTATCGGCTCACTCTTAAGCAAGAATTGAGTTCAAAAGCATCCTGGTTACAGACCATCCATACAGTCCGTGCCACCTGCATACCCCTTTCTGCCTGAGTGTGGCTTTGTTGATGCCACTTGAAATGATCACCCATTAGGATTTATTTTTGCCAATCTACATGCCTCAGCCCAGACTGGGCAGATCATTAGCGGGTGTGAAGGGAGGCTCAGGAAATGAGCGCCCCTCCAGCACTTGTCACTGTGTGACTGTTCCCTGGTCTGATACAGCAGAAAGAGCAAGCAAGGGGTGCTTTTCTCCTGCCCAGGACACTGAACTCACAGAAAATGAGACAGCACACGGGGCTGAGGCAGTCAGATCTCACCAGAGAGACTGGGATAAATGTGTTTCCCCAGTTGCTCAAGGAAAAGATTCCAGCGGATGGCAGGGAGCCAAGGGACAAAGAAAGCTAAAGGCATGATGGGAATGACCCTCTGAGGCCGCAAGGTGAAGAGGTGGGAGAGCCAATGGCAATCAACCAATTACTACGAAGACGTCAAAGGCACTGGCTGTGCATACTGAGTTTTCGAATCTCTTGCAGAATGAAAGGCTAGCCCAGTGTGTACCGTCTGACAGATGCAGGTGGTACATGTGGGCATCTTCTGGGCCTTGACTGATCTGTCCTCTCCCAGGCCTGCACCTGGAGAGCAACCCTGCAGGTCAGAAAGGTCGGACCTCCTGGAAGATTTCCACAATCCTGGAGGCCTGTCCCTTCCAGGGGGAGTTCTCCCTCCACCCAGCTGTGCCTGCATTTCCCCTCAGTGGGCTAGGGGATCCCTTCACCCCCTCTCCTCCACTCAACAACAAAGCAAGACCATCTCAGGATGCCTGGGAGGAAAGCTACAGCTTAATGAAAAAATAAGTGAGGGCCTATCTACCTATCAGTAACTTGTTTGATAGTTATTAATGGATGGCAGAGACAACATGTAAAAGTTATCCTGGTGACTGTGTTAAAACAAAGGAAAATTGGTCAAAGTCCATAGAGGTAAATTTATTCCTTTTAAATAGCATACTTTTAAGGATGACCAACCATCCTGGCTAGCTCCTGGACAGACTGGGGTGGTTGGTCACCCTACTTCTAGTTAATATCACAGTAGCTGGTTTAGGTTATTGAAAGATAAACTATTAAGTGTTTCAGACCTGGATAGCAAAAATCTAACAGGTGATTCACTCCCTTAGCTTTATCTACAGAAGTAAATGCATTAAGAAAACCCAATGACTCGGGAGTCAGGAGCTTGAATCCTGGCACCCCACCTACAGACTGTATGAACTTGGGCAAGTTGTCACTCCTTCCCTCTGCGCCCCAGTTACTTTATCTATAAAATGGAGATGTTAGAGCATATCTCGGCGGGTTGTTGTCTGAATTCAGTGAGCTAATACATGTGTGATATTGTGATTTATAAGAAGAAATATATATTTGGTCATCGTCCTTTTTCTGGCACAGAGATCCTAAGACCTTTGGAATTTTTGTGATGCGAGCAATAAAGGTGTCTATTGTTATGTTAATGAGGTACAATTTGGACTGAACCTAAGGATGGGGGCTCATTGCCAGGGGAGCCAACCCTGTGCTTTGGGTGTTGGAACTTTCAGTCCACTCCCTGACCTCTGGGGAGGGGAGAGGGGCTGGAGGCTGAGTTCGGTCACCAATGGCCAGTGTGTTAATCAATCATGCTTGTGTAATGAAACCTCCATGAAAACCCACAAGGATGGGTTTAGAGAGCTTCTGGGTTGGTGAACACGTGGAGATGAGGGAGAGAGTGGTCCCAGAGAGGGCATGCGAGCTCCACACCCCTTCCCCATCCCTTGCCCTAGGGCATCTCTTCCCTCTGACTGTTCCGGAGTTACATCCTTTTATAATAAACTGGTGATCTAGTAAGTAAAATGGTTCTCTGAGTGCTGTGAGCTGCTCTAGCAAATTAATCAGTCCCGAGGAGGCGTTTGTTGGAACCTCTGACTTGCAGCCAGTCGGTCAGAAGCACAAGTGACAGCCTGGGCCTGGGATGGGTGTCTGAAGTCGGGGTGGTCCTGTGAGACTGGGCCCTTAGCCTGTGGAACCTGAGGCCGTCTCCACATAGATAGTGTCAGAATTGAGTTGAATTGAAGGATACCCAGCTGGTGTTCAGAGAATTGCTTGCTTGGCGGTGGTGGTGGAGAAACCCCACCACACACACACACACGTGCGTGCACGCGCGCGCACACACACACACACACACACACACAATGTTATACACCACACTCCTAGTGAGCTGTGGTCTCCAGCTCATCCTGGGGAGCGTGGTGGAATGTTTCCACCATTTCCACATGGATTTAAAGGTAGGCTTTTTCCTAGTGAATCTTTAGGAAGGAAAAAAAATGACACTTATAAAAGGTAATTACATGTGGTTTTCTTCACTGTCACATTACAAATATTAATTATGTAGAAGATTATTTCAAACATCAAAACTTTTACGTGCACGCTGGTCAGTTAATTTATTCAACAAATAATCAAAATTGCATTTTGTCTCTGAGAATTTACAGTTTACAGAATGCTTCCTGACAGATCATTTTATTTATTGAGGAACTTCTATGTGCAATTTGGTGCTGTGAAATTGTCAGTCCTTGGAGAGAGAGCGAGAGTCGGGGGGTGGGGGTGGGGGTGTGTGCTGAGGGGCAAGCTCCAACGTGAAATATTTGAGGCCAGGCAGAGGCCAAGACATAGCGGCCGGAAGTGGAAGGGACAGAGGCTCACCTGGCTCAGGAAGTACAGCTGGTGGTTGGGCATCGTGGTGGACTAGGTACAGTGGTTCTAGTTTTAGAAACAATTAGCTCTAAGTGACCAATCAGGCAGCCGAGGGGAAGCAGAGGGAGGCTGAGTCCTAGTTCCCAGACATCTGCCCGCGGCATCTAGAGCGGGAGATGTGGGCCTCTGGAGCCAAGGACCTGGAGACGGAGGTGGTGAGAGGCAGGCAGAGTCTAAGAGCCAGGGGGCCTGCATCTCAGGGAAGGACACTAGTCATAAAGGGAAACCAAGGATGGATGGGACCACAGAAAGACGCTCTATGCCAGATAGGAGGTAGGGGATGTGCAGGTTGGGTGGAGACGTCTGGTTCTTCAGGTCCTTGTCTGATTGGAAGGAAGGGAGACACAAACGATGGCAATGGCATTGGGGCTGCAGTCCCATCTACCTTACCTGAGACCCAAGCATCCCCAGATTGGGGCAGGAAACTGTCAATCTATACGTCAGTTAGGGACCTGTCAGGACATGGAGAGCACGTGCAAACTGGGTAGCTGGACGACTTAATAAAGATCTGTGCAGAGTATAGGGAAATCAACAGAAGCCAGAGCAGAAGTACTAGAAATAGCCAGTTCCACCCTCAAGCCTGAGCAGAACCCAGGGAAAGCAGTGTTACATGGGAAGGGCTGCCTGATAGAATATGTGGCCTTCCATGGAGGGGTACACCCAAGCCAAGGCAACGCGGTACGCAGGGGGATGGCAGGAAAATACCTCCACCTCGCCTTTCTCCCACCTCCAATACCTTTTTGGTACCTCTCACTGGCCACATCAGCCAGAAGGGAGAAGGCAGGTACGGCTGTTAGTGTAGAGTCCGTACAGGCCAGCCTCACCGGGCACAGAGTGGGCAGAAGAAGGGTGCAGAGTAGATCTGGAGGGACCATGGGAGGTAACCAGAAGACTTCACCCTCTTTGTGTCTTAGGTTCCTCACTGTTTTTTATTTGAGAAATAATTGGTATCCTCAACCAAGGGCACATATAGTCCTCTTGGTGATGGTATCAGGGCCAACCTAGCCATAGTCTCTCCAGAATCAAAAGCATTAGCACAGCTAGTAAATTTCATATGAGGACAGAAAACAAGGGTGACAGCAATTCATCGACAGATGCACAGATGCTACAGTCCCCGTTTTCATAGCTGGTCACAGGCCTAAGTTGTAACATAGCTTTCTCCCCCCACCATGCATTCCATGTGCCCCCTTCCCTCTGCCAGTGTCTTGGCTGGACAGCGGAGGGGGGCAGCATCAACAAGATCTTCACTTCTGCAAAATCGGATGCATTGGGGGCCTTGCCTTGATCAGTTGACAGTTTCTCTTTTGTCCAGAACTACTGGGCAAGTGAGGATGACAAGGCACCACAGGGCGTCTCCTGGATCGCAGACATAATTCTTCTTGCTCCCGTTCTGTAGCGGTCACCCAACCTCCCTTCTGGTGATCAGAACCCCAGACAACACAGTGACCCCTTTCTTCTAGTGGGTCAATGACAAGAGGAGGCCAAAACGACCAGAAGACCTTCCAACAGAGCAGAACCATGACTGTGGCCCCAGGTGAAGTCTTCCTCCCCTGGATACTGTTAACTCTAAACCGTCTGGAACCAAAATTGTGGGAACAGAAAGTACAAATTCCTTCAGGTGTTGTCTGGTGTATCAGTGAGAGAAGCCACTTCTACCTCCAATCCTTGGTTCCCCAAATTCTGGAGGTGATGGTACCATATACTAGCAGCTGGTTTAAGGCTTATACTTCATCCTGAACGTGTCTGGGCCTTCAGAGGGCCGTTGCACCATTCTATCAAGACAGCTCTAGCTAGCTAATGGGACATAGGAGAGACCAGTGAATTCTGGGCCGTGATCCCATAGTCCCAGTTTCTTTGCTCTGAAATGTGTCCTCTAGTTGTAGGACATCTTGTATGGGATACCACAGTGGCAGATAAAATATTCTCTAGGGCCACAGATGGTGACACACACCTGAAGTGCTCCAGGTGAGGAAGGTAAATATTTCCCTAGAACTACAAATGCCCGCCACTTCATGATATAGGTGGTTTAACACAATCAGTTTGCCGCCAAGGCTGATCTACTCTTAATACCCCACAGTCATTCCCTTTTTTCTTAAAGCCTCATTTTTTTCCTAAGAAACCCAACCTTACTGCATATCAGCTCAACTACAAATTGAGAGCAAAGTCAGTACATATTACTTTTTCAAACCAGACTTGAGACAGTGGAAGATAACATTGACCATTCTTGTATTTCTGCTGGTGTCCGGACGCTGGGGCTTTTGCCCTCACATCCCCATCCTGGTGGAACACTGAAACAGGCATGAGGACTCCCCACTTGGATGAGTCACCTTCTTGTGTGTCCTTTTGTGGTGCATGATCTTAAGGTTTCCCCAAGCCACCTGAGAGACTGAAGTAACTTGGCTCTGTGGAAGCCTGGAAATAAAAACGTCCTTGAGAAGCGTTTGTGAAATCTCTCTTACTGGAATGTGGATTAAAAAGGCTTGCTGGGGTACGCTGCTAAATCTTTACAAATGTTTAAGATAAAGCGCAAATGAGAAAAACATGTTCAGTGAGTCTTTTTGGTTTGGGCTAAACTGTGTTCTTGATTCTCTTCTACTGAAATGTGTTATGATCAGGGAGAATGACCGCAGGCCAGATGGTAAAACCATTGTCCTTTTGTAGTTGGGGTGACTTCCCCTCGAAGCGCTATGCTGCTTCTTTCTGACTCGGTCTCATTTTCTCTCTCTCTCTCCCACCTCACTCATGACACAGAAGGCAATATTTGGGGTACTTTTATTTAGTAACATTACAGTGACCATGAGTCACTAACACAGTGTTCTGGACCACTGGCAAGCTTTTTAGATGGAAGTGGAAACCTGAGTGGGCTAAGGTTCTTACTAATTAAGATCGCTGAAAAGAAACTGATAAAAAATGGCAATGAGAAGAAAGTAGATTGTGTGGGGAAAAAACTGGACTTCTATGATTTTGTAGTGTTTTTAAGTAAAATTATTTTGGAAGTATAACATACATACAGAAAATGATACAGATCATAAGTAGCTCAAGGAATTTTCCCCAAATGAATCACGTGTAACCACTACCCGGATCAAGAAACAATATTGCCGCCCCCTCGGAAGCCCTATTTGTGTCTGCTTTCATCATTTTATTACTATTACCCCTAAGGGTAACCACTATCAAGACTTTTATCCACAGCAGTTTGTCTAGAATTATACGTATGCACACGTTTGTGAATTGGTTCTCTCACGCAAAATTGTGTTTGTGAAATGTATTCATGTTATTGCTTGCAGAGTAACACATTCACTGCTAGTGGTCTGGAGCAGGGACAGGCAAGTTACCCCAGCCTGTCCTTGTACGGCCCACCAGCTAAGAATGGTTTTTGCATTTGTAAAGAGTCATAAAAAAAAAATACACAATATGCAGCTGAGACAACATGTGGCCTGTAAAACCTGAAATATTTACTCACTACCCCTTGACGGAGAAAGTTTGCTGAACCCTGCTGTAGAGAATTGTGTTGTGTGACTATACCACAATTTATTGTTCTATTCTACTGCCAAGGGATATTTGGTGGTTTTCAGTTTTTATCTATCATGAAGCGTGCAGTGCTTGCATGTGCGTTTTGGTGTCTATAAGTACACATTTCTGTTGGGGATATACCCAGAGGTGGAATTATTGGAGTATGAGGTATGAAGATATTCAGTATTAGTGAATACTGCCAAACAGTCATACAAATTGACACACTTATCAACAGTGATTGGGAATTCTAGTTGTTCCACATCCTTGCCAATACTTGGTGTCACCCATCTTTTTAATTTTGGTCATTTCAGTGTATGTGTAGTGGTATCTCCTTGTGGTTTTGCTTTGTATTCACCTGATGCCTCATGGCATACATACTTTTTCATGTGTTTATTGAACATTTGCGTATTCCTTTTGTGACATAGCTGCTCACATGTTTTGTCCAAGGTTTGTCTGTATTTGCCTTACTGATTGGTAAGAGTATAAAATTATTTGTTAGATAGGATTGCAAATACCTTGTTCTACTCAGTGATTTGTACCTTAACTCCCCAATGGTATCCTTCGATGAACAGAAATTCTTGATTTTAATAGTCTAACTTACCAGTTTTCCTTTTTGGTCAATGCTTTTTATATCCTATTTAAGAAGTCTTGGCCTACCCTCATGTCACACAGGTATTCTCCAGTGTTTTCTTCTAGAAGTGTTATTGTTTACCTTTCACATTTAGATCTACAGTTCATCTAGAATAGGTTTCTTTGTATGGTGTGAGGTAGATATCAAGATTCATTTTTGTCTCCTATAGTATCTAATTGGTCCAGCACTGCTTTTGGGAAAAAAAAGGATGATTTCTCTACTCTACTACAGTGTCACCTTCATCATGAATCAGTTGCAGTATATGTGCAGATGTGCTTTGGACTTATGAAGGTGTTTTGTAGGAATTCATCTACGGATGAGTAAGAACTTCAGCTTCCTCCTGTAAGAGTGTCTTGACACTTCTTGGCCCTTTCCGTTCCCATATAAATTCATTGAATTGAAGAGGAAAAATGAGATTTTTATAGTATAAAAAGCAAATATGATATATCCCTCCATTTACTTAGGTCCTCTTTAACTTCTCTGTATGCTGTGTTGTAATTTTCAATGCAGAAGAATTACAGTTGACCTTTGAACTGCATGGGTCTACTTATTTGCAGATTCTTTTCAAAAGTAAATAATACAGTGCTGCTTGGTCTGTGGTTGGTTGAATCCTCTCATGCAGAACCACAGATTTGGAGGAACTGCTGATATAGGGGGTCGACTATATGTTATATGCAGATTTTGCACTGTTGAAATGACAAAATTATACAGTAGAAGAGAATAGCTGTTGCCGGAGGTTAGAGATAGGAGCAGGGGTTAGTAGTAAGGAGGAGGCAGCTGTGGGTGTAAGGGTAGCATGAGGCCTCTTTGCAATTGAACTGTTCTGTATCTTGATTGTGGTGGTGGTCATGGAAATCCACCCATGTGATGAAATCCCATAGAACTAAACACACACACACATGCACACATATACACAAACGAGTGCCTGTAAAACTTAAGAAATCTTAATAAGATCAGTAGATTGTATCAGTGTCAATTTCTCAGCTGTGATCTTTACAAAACACTAGTTAAGCTTTTTTAATAAAGACATTGAGAATTTGGACAAAAATGAGGACAGTAGAGTGAGAAAGGAAGCACTGTATGTTAACACGCAGATAATAAAGGATGATAACCTGGGAAAATTTTTTCTTAAAAATTTAACTAGAACCTCATCAGTTTTATTGATGTTCTCAAAAAACTAGTTTTTTGTTTCATTAATATTTCCCTACTGTTTTTCTATTTCACTGATTTCTGCTTTGATCTTTATTATTTCCTTTCTTCTGATTACTTTAGGTTTCATTAGCTCCCCTTATTTTTGTTTCTTAAGGTTTAGTCTTTGAAAATTTTTTCTTTTCTAATATAGGTGTTCAGTGCTATAAATTTCCTTTTAAATATAGCTTTAGCTGCATCTCAAACATTTTTGATAGGTTATGTTTTCATTTTCATTCAGTGCAAAATACTTTCCCATTTTGTGTATTTTTTCTGAGATCCATAGGTTATTTGGAAATCTCTTATTAATTTCCAAATACTTGAGGATTTCCTAAGGATTTTTATTATTTATTTCTAATTTAATGCCATTCTAGAGAGCATACTTTGGATGACTTCATCCCTCTTTACATTATTGAGAATACTTTCATGACCTGGAACCTGGCTTATCTTGGTAAACGTTCCATGTGCTCTTGAAGAAAATACACATTCTTTTGTTTTTGGGTGGAGTGTTCTTTGATGTAAATTAGGTCAGCTACATTGATAGGGTTGTTCAAATCTTCTGTATTAGTTCTGATTCTCTGTATACTTGTTTTCTCAATTGTGGATAGATGGGTGGTGAAATCGTCTTCCATAATTGTGAATTTCTCTGTTTCTCCTTGCAGTTCTTTCAATTTTTACTTTATATATTTTGAAGGTCTGTTTCAGAAACATAAATATTAGAATTGTATGTCCTTTTGATTAATTTATCTGTTTATCATTATAAGTGACCTCTTGGTCCTTGGTAGCTTTTTTGCTCTGAAAGTGACTCCATCTGATTTTAATAGAACAATCCAAGCTTCTTTTGACTAGTGTTACCATGGTGTATCTATTCCCGTTGTTTTACTTTTAACCTCTTTGTGTCTTTACATTTCAGTTGGATTCTTGTACGCAACATATACTTGGGTCTTGATTTTTTTTAATCCCATTTGACAATCTTTGCCTTTTTAATTGAGGTGTTTAGGTGGTCTACATACATCTTCTTTATCCATTCATCTGTTGGTGGACACTTGGGTTGCTTCCATACCTTGGCAGTTGTAAATAATGCTGCTAGGAACACTGGGTTCAAATTAATGGGGGTTTTTTTTGGATAAGTACCCAGAAGTGGAATTGATGGGTCACACGGTAGCTCTATTATTAGTTTTTTGAGAACTCTCCATACTGTTTTCCACAGTGGCTGCACCAATTTCCATTCCCACCAACAGTGTAGGAGGGTTCCCTTTTCTCCACATCCTCGCCAACATTTGTTGTTTGTTTTCTTTTTGTTGACAGATATTCTATCACAGATGTGAGGCGATATCTCATTGTGGTTTTGATTTGCATTTCCTTGCTGATTAGCTATGTTGGCCATCTGCCTTTCCTGGAAAAATGTCTGTTCTGATCTTCTGCCCATTTTTTAATTGAGTTCTTTGTTTTCTTGGTGCTGAGTTGTATGAGCTATTTATATATGTTGGATATTAATCCCTTATTGGTCATATCATTTGCAAATATTGATATTTTCTCCCATTCAGTAGGTTGCCTTTTCATTTTATTGATGATTTCCTTTGCTATGCAAAAGCTTTTTAGTTTAATTAGGTCCCATTTGTTTGGTTTTGCTTTTTTTTCTTTTACTTTAGGAGACAGATTTTTTTTTAATTGCTGTTATTTTTGTCAAAGAGTGTTCTACCTAAAATTTCAGTTATATTTTTAATTTCTAGAATTTCCCTTTAATATGTTAGAATTTTCTATTGAAATTCTTCACCATATCATCTACTCTTACAAACTCATTCATCCTATATGTGAATGTGTATAGTAACTGAAATATCTTGATCACCTTTGTTTCTATTATTATTGCCTATTTTCCTCTTGACCTTTTTTATATATACTTGATGTTTTAATTAAATGTCAAACATCATGTATGAAAACTGAGGAGACTGAGGATTTTTTTTTCTTCCTTCAGAGAGGATTAATGTTATCTCTGACAGATAGCTCAAATATGGACAGTTTACCTTAATCCTTGGTTCAAAGCTATGTTATAGACTTTGCAAGACTGAATCTATATTTAATTCAAGACTACATTTAGTATGTACTCCAGACCCTCAGCTGAGAGCATGGATGTTTATCTTCCCAGATATACAAGACCACTAAAACCTCTGCATAATTTTCCAGCTGGTTTTGTAGAGGTTTCTGAGCATTTTGTATTGCACAAATTAAGAATCAGGAAGTGCCTCAAGGGGAAAACTGCTATGGAGTGTCAGGCTCACTTTCCTGAACTTCTCTTCCTTCTACATCCTGGGCCCTTCAAGTCTTGGCCGCCTTGGCAACCCCACACTCCTCTTTTGCCTTTGCATCCCTGTGAGATTAGCAAAAGCTCTTCTGGCTTATCTGATTCTTGATAACCTTCTTCTGCCCAGTTCAACCTTACTCTCTCTGTATCGGGTATCAGCAAATGTCCTAAGAGGAAGGATGGAATGAAAATGGTTGCGTTCTCAATGGGTTTCCATTTTCTTGAGAGCTTTGGCCCCTCAGATGCTGGCATTTGTCCCAGCATCTCCCTAGTGCCCTCAAACAAATTTACTGTGTATTTACTTTTCTACTTCTTTTCAGCTGAAGCATTTGTCTACTACAAATCACTCCATCATAGCCTAGAGAGAAATACTCTCTAGGATTTTAATAAAAAACAAGTTTGAATTGTGCACATGCAGATGCCAAAGATTCTATACTATTTTTCATTTGACTCTAGTTGGTCACACTTACTAGTACTAGTGTTCATGAGTCTTCCCATGATATCTTCTGTTGTGCTCATAGTAATGAAGTAACTAACTGCGATGGTAGTAACAGTGGTGGTGTCTATGGAAGAGTAAAGTTTTGAGATGTTAAACTTTCCAATATTTCCACCTTTTGCTTTTACCACTTTTACAGAGAGTTTGTTCTGTGTCCATTGTCCCATGTGAAAATATGACAGAACGGAGAGTGAAGAGGTCTATGAGTCTCTGGCTTTGGTGTTCCAAAAGCCTAGGCCTTTAGGACAACTTAGAGAATGTGAGGCCTCAGCAAAACTCTTGAGAGAAACAGGTTGGAGGGAGTAGAGGTCTCGCTGCTCCAGGACAAGAACATAATTCCCCACAGTTGATGGTGATAGAAAGTGACGGGAGAGAGAGCCGCGGTATAGCAGATGCCATTAGTGCCCTGCCCCAACCCTCTGGCCCCAACTAACCACCTCAGAATATGCCCGTCTGACATCCAACTGCCACGGCCTACACCTCTATGCCTGAGGATTTTCTCTGGCTCCCAAATCTTTTTTTTTTTTTTGCGGTACGCGGGCCTCTCACTGTCGTGGCCTCTCCCGTTGCGGAGCACAGGCTCCGGACGCGCAGGCTCAGTGGCCATGGCTCACGGGCCCAGCCGCTCCGCGGTATGTGGGATCTTCCCGGACCGGGGCACGAACCCGCGTCCCCTGTATCGGCAGGCGGACTCTCAACCACTGCGCCACCAGGGAAGCCCCCAAATCTCATTTTGCCTTCATCTTTGACAGACTGAAAGTATCAGACGACTAGTCCCTCCAGCAAACAGCTTTCAACCAATGACAGATAGGAGTCGGTATATAAATACTCTAGTCCCCAACCCGACTTGTGTGTTCTACATGGGTTGCTATGTCATTTCCCCAGAAGGTTAAGTCCCAGTTAACCACAGCGGCTTGATAATTCCTTCTTCTTGCTGCTTCCCTTCCCTGTCTCTCTCCCCAATTCTCCTACCAGTGTTTTCTTCATCTCCCGAAGAAACCATTTGCACTAGAATCCTTATCTCGAGAGCCTACTTCTGGGGGACTCTAACTAAGACAGGGCTTAGACTGGTGCAGATGCTCCAGGACCTGGTTCCCAGGCAGTAGCCAGAGGGGACAACAAGACTCCAGAGATGAAAGGCCGAGGATTCAGGGGGAGCTGTGGGCCATGAGGCATGGCCAGCCTCACAGAATGTTTGTTGAAGGAGCATTAAATTAAGAAGAATCTTCTGCACTAGTGAGTGGTCTGTTTCCTAGTTGGGTAGATAGTGGTAAGCTACATTTTGAAAGTAAGTAAATGACTCACCAGCTAAAAACAAGTACTTTTGTCTGCAAGGGTAGCCTGGACTAAGCTTTTTATCAGGATGAGGTGTTCTGTTCCTTTTGCCTTTATTTGCCCTGTATCAAGCATCAGAATGTTCAAAAACAGGGAAATTATTCTGAATGTATGGAAGCAAATGGATTTTAATGATTGTTTTAGATGCCATTCATCTCAGATCTTCTGAAAGTTTTCAAAAAGGAGCCAGAAGTAATTCTGTTTTTCAGATTTGTCTTAAGTCATTCAAAGTATGATACAAAACGGAGTGATTTCCCTCTCAATTCCCTTTCTAAAACTTCCATTTTGCTCATTAAACACTGTAAATCCAGTGAGATTATGAAACTGGTGATTCAGTTAAGGCTTGAAAACTTAGATATGGCCTCCTGGCTTCAAAATACCAGAAAATACTTCCTAGCAATTGAAATGTTCATGACTGCCAGCTGACTCAATACATTCACTCAGGCTGTATAGGTGGCATTTTTCTGCGTGTGCCTATGTATACACAAATTTGTCCCCAATACACACACGTGTTCAGTTTACTCCTCACTCCATTTCTTCTCTCTTCAAAGTAGAAGGAAACTTTCTTCTGCATGCCTTTAGAAGAGAAACGGCAGGAGATCACAGTAACCCAGTATTAATCACCCAAATCACTCCAGTTATGACGTAATATAGGAAACACGAGTTGTGAAACTAGAAGATCCATAACAAATTGAGCACCTTTAAAGCTTGTTATCAAACATTCCTCTTCACTTAACGTCAGAATCTACTGAGTCAAGAAATCGACATGTTTTCGGTCAGTATGACAGATATTTTTATTGGTCCCTCTTATGTACAGTTTCTCTCTTCCCACTCTGTGTCCTGAGAAGCTGAACTCTATAAAGGTAATCAGTGGGCTCCCTTGCTCTCGGGATTCCATTTGGGTTTGGCCAATGGGTGTCACTGGTAGGAGACCAGAAGACAGTAGAAGGGTGATGTCAGGGTAATTAATCTCCAGGTCCCTCTCAGCTGGGTCACTGCAAATGGCTTGTGTCCTTCTACGTAAATCACCGCTCCTTCGAAGCATCCCTGCCTGCCAGCTACAGATATGCTCCCTGGGTCACAGGAGGCGGTTAGAGGAATGGAGGTGGCTGGTAATGGCTTCCTGATGTTGCTAACCCAGATATCCTTCAGCATCCTTTACTGGTTTCCCCTAACCCTGTCCAACAACATTTTAAAACTTTTTTTTTATTAAACTCTCCTCAATTATAGTGTCTGAGTGAGTATGCCATCTGTTTCCTGCAGGGACCAAGACTGATACAGTTTGTCCCTCCTCATTTGTCAGACGTTAAGCAGAGCAAGACTGTGCAATGCCGTGGATTTGCGATGCAAGTAAATTGCAAAGTGAAATTATACATTTTGCAAAAGACGGTAAGATTTCATGAAGCAGATAAAAATGGTGTTGGAGAGCTCTTCGAATCACATGTAAAACTATTATCTAAGGCAGTTTAGCAGAATTTCTCTAGTTAAAAATTGAAGAGAAAATCCACGCTTAGGCATTTCAAAAGAGAGTGATTTTCATGTCAAGGATTAAGAGAGGCATTAGGCAAACATATAAATCCTTTGCTGCTGCTGCTGCAGTTGCTCCTTTTTTTTTTTTTTTTGAGACACTTTCTTTATGCTTGTGTCATAAAAGTATCTGAAGTGAAGGATGTCCTTATATGCCATCCTACTGTTTTTTTTAGGAATATTGCACCCAAAAGCCACCCAAAGAATACTCAGTTTATTTCTTGTCTTAAAAATTAACACGTAATGGCAATTATAACCTACACTTTAATAAATGTAAGATAAACTTACTTTCATAATTTTTCACTTTATTTTTAAAGATTAAGTCATAGTCAAACGTCTTATTTCTCTATTGAGTATCAAGTTTTCGTCCCCAGTTGCAGTGGATTCACTCAAAGTGGCTTTTTTCCAGTGACCTTTGGCTAAGAGGACCATCTGAACATCCTTGGAGGAGCTGCAGAGGCCACTGGGGGAGAAGAGACTGTCTATTCCTTAGGAGATTTCAGAGGGCATCCCTTTGGATTTGGGGTTGGCCTCTGGAATCACACAGCCTGGGTTTCAGATTCCAGCTTCAACTCTGCTAGCCCTTTGGCCTTGGCCGGGCCCTCAGTCTTGGGAATCCCATCCCCAGTCACATTGTTGAAGCACTTAGCCCAGGTTTCTAGCACGGGGTAAACACTCAGTTACCATCAGCTCCCAGCAGAATTACTGAAATTATTGTGCAGTTAGTACTTCTATTTAATAGGCTTCTCTGTTAACATTATATCAGTTTACTAAAATTAAAACAGTAAATATTGTTTATGTTTCCACCAGTTTCAAAAAGACAAGGTTTAGAGAATAAAAGGCAATGGAATTGAAACAGGATCTCTACCTTTCAAAGAAAAGAATCCGTAAGTTATATAGAAATATCAAAATAAGAGAAGTAGCAAGAAATATCAAAAAAGAGAAGCCTGAAAAATAACAGAAGAAAAGGCAATTAAATTAATTAAGAGAATAAAAGTAAATAGGGAAAAATCCTTTTCTAAAGGGCAAATACCAGCTGAAACATAAACTCTAAGCTACTAGACTCTTAATAGAGAAATCAAAATGACAAAGAAATATAAAAATTAAAAGAATAAATAAAGACTCTCAGGAATATGCAAAACGTAAAGGATGCAGGGGAGACAGTACTTATACAAAGTTAAATTCAATGTAAAATGCATTGTAATTATAATGAGAAATGGAATAATTTAATAAATTAGTATAAAGTATAATTAATAACAAAATGAAAGCAAGCAGGAATATTTATGTGCCCCCAAACATACCGTCAAAATATAGAAAGCAAAATTTTAAGACAATTAAAGAGTAACTAACAAACCCCAAATGCAGGGATATAGCAACACACACGTATCAGCCAATGGCCTACTGAGTATGAAAATAATAACCCCCTCTTAGCTTCCATACCTTAGAGCAGAGTTTCCCAACCAAGCAATAAGCATTCTTGGGCCATAGGACCTCCTAAGTCCTTAAGTTGTGTAAGGAGCTTAGGGATGCTGAAAACTTCAGTTTGGTCACCCCCAGCCTTGAGCAGCTTTTCCTGGTACTTCTCAGAGAACTGATTAAACAGACCGTCTAACCGCATGGCCTGCAGTCCCTGAGACCAGAGACAGACAGTAGGGTAAGTGACATCCCTCTCTGCCGCTGCCGTCCAGTACACTGAGCTTGGCAAGGAAGTGTCTGCTACCTGGGCATCTGATTTGACAGCCACCTTCAGAGAAGTTCCTGTCCTGGGGCAGGTAAGTCCAGGTAGGGGGACAGAGGGGCAAGTTACACAGCAAGCACGTGGCTGGGAGTTAGGGAGGTGGAGCAGGTACCTGGCCAAGCCTCAGGCCTACATCTCTGTCGTGTGATTTGGGTGCTTTGTGGCAGGCGGCTGTGCCTTTCTTTTTTAAAATTTTTTCATTGGAGTATAGTTGATTTACAATGTTGTGTTAATTTCAGGTGTACAGCAAAGTGATTCAGTTATACTTACATATATATCTATATTTTTTCAGATTTTTTTCCCTTATAGGTTTTTACAAAATATTGAGTAGAGTTCCCTGTGCTCTACAGTAGGTCCTTGTTGGTTATGTATTTTGTATATAGTAGTGTGTTTATATCCCAAACTCCTAATTTATCCCTCTCCCCAACCCCTCGCCACCTTTTGGATATGCCTTTCAATGCTAGCAGAACTGTGACTCGTCTGACAATGTATGTGCAAACTGAAAATGAGAGTTTCCTCACTATTTAAAAATATTCCTGTAAAGCTTCATTTGATACAAAAATCCATTTGCATTTCACAATTTATTTCACCAATACAACTTTCAGATGTAAGGTGTCAGATGCTTTAAATACCATTTTCACTGTTGTAGAAGTTTTTGTGGTTATTTATAAAGTTTAAGTTTGTCTTACTATAAAGGACGCTTGTGTCAATAGTAACAATGAAAGACAGAAATTATTCTTTAAGAGTCTTGTTTAGGAATTACATGCTGCATAGAACAAGAGAATAAAAAGGAGTGTTTCATGAAAGTTAAAAAAAATGCAATGATTACACATAACCAGTGGGAGAACTGATACTTCAGTATTTATTCTAAAATATTTGTTCCTAAAGTAATACTTCAAATATATGAGGCCAAGAATACATACACATATATATGTATACATATATATATACACACATATATATGTATGTATAACTGAATCACTGTGCCGTACACCTGAAACTGACATGACATTGTAAATCAACTATACTTCAATTTTAAAAATAAGTAAATAAATAAAATTGTTTAAAGAAGAGAAAAAAGAATAAAATGAATGAGATAGACCTACACAGAATATCAGTTAGCATTCTGAATTGAAAGCCACATACCTGTTTTGAAGCCAAGGACACCATTTAAAATTTATTTTGGTCATGCAATGTAGTTAAACCTACATGGTATCAATTGAATGATTTTTTCTCCCACTGGCATGCTTTAATAACATGTATGAAGTCTTATCACTGTACCGTTCCTGTGCTTTCAGCATCTCATTTATATGCAAATTCTCGTGTATGCAACTTATTCTCTGGTAAACGGTGCCAGTGGATTGAGTGGCTCCGTAATTATGTTCCATCCCCATCTACCCTATTTGTTTCTTATTTTATCCCTGCCACAGTCCCTGCTTCGTGTTCCAGTCATGAATTACTGAGCAGCTCCCGCAGCAATTTTTCTTGTGTGTGATGGGATGCATACCTCCCTCCCCTTGATCTGTTCCCTATTTACCTGTACTTTCTAAACCCAGTGCATGAGACTTGTCCCTTCTTCCTTTTGATTGTTTCCTTTGTTATTCCTTTTAATCTGGAAATCTTTGGTTCTAATAGAGATAAGTCGTTCCACGATCTTGGCCCCTTCCCTCTCCTCCCTCAGTGTGCTTTATGTGCTACCGAAATTTACTACTACCAGTAAAATGATTTTATATACGTGTGTGTGTTTGGGGCTGCTCAGGAGAATTTCATGTGGGATGGTCATGCCAGGAATAAACATTATGCTTACAGATTTACATATAAATATAAACACAATGTGTAGACTTGTTTTTACACATACGTACAAAGGTATGTGAATAAAGTGTGTACATGTGTGTGTGGAGAGTCTACATGTGCCCTGGAACAGTAATACTTGTGTTTGAACCCTAGATCTATCATTGATTATTTGTGTGACCTTGGGCCATTTCTTAAACTTCTCTACTTCATGTGCCACACTGGTAAAATAAGTATAAGAATAGTATCTATTTCACAGGGTTTTTGGAGAATTAAATAAATAAATACATACAAAGTGCTTCTTGGGGCATTGTAAGCATAAATGCAATAAACGTCAGCTATTTTTCATTATCACACAGGACAAACAATAGATATAGACACACGCAAAGAGGTCGCAATTAGATTAGATCCTTCTGTTCACGCAACCAAACTTCACAGCACCTGCTGAGGGCAAGAGGCCTCGCTAGAGTGCTCAGAGGGGTGTGGAGATGGGGAAACTCTCACCTGTGCATCTGTGAGCCTGCACAGTCCTACCGGGTGAGGACTGAGGTGAGCCCCCTCCCTCAGTAGCCAGTCTCCATACCTAATCTGGCAACCTGGCAAAGGAGGCTGCCCACACCCACTGTGTGGTTGGGAATGATGATGAAGCCCCAGCTGGCACTGACCAGCCCATCCTCACCCATTTACCACCTAAGCTGTTCCGTTTGCCCAGCAGGGAACTGCAGGATTCCCAGACACACCTTCCCATCCCACCTTCCTAGAGAGGCTTCCTCATGCAGCCCCCCTTGGTCCAGCGCGTGCTGCCCACGTGGGCTTGTTTCCTGGTCCCGGCAGACAGGACCAGCCGTGTTTCCTGTGCTCTCGTTCCCCACTGTGGGGCATGAGGATGTAGGATGCATCACTTCCCTGCAGGGAGGGCTCGAGAACTTTGCCAAGTACACAGGCAATTGGCTCAGGGGAGCAACAGCTCCACAAACACAGCCCTTCCCCGGGTCAGAGGTAAAGCCCTAACTTTCTCCTGCTGGAGAAGCGGGGCGGGGGTGGGTGGGTGGGTGGGGTCGGGCATCCTGCCGCTGACCCGCTGGGTGCAGCGCATTTGCCCCAACTCTTCCTTCATCCTCGCTCATCACTTCCTGCTCCCAGCTCCAAACACACCCGGCAGTATCACTTTCACAAAGGGCTTTGCAGTTTGCAGCCTGCTTTGGAAACTGCCCCCGTACCTATGGGAGGATGTGTCCTGTGCTTCCCAATTTATAGATGAGGAAACTGCAGCTCTGAGATATTATAACTTGCTCCAGGTTGCACAGGAGGACAAGGTTAACACATGACAGAACTTGGGCTCGTAATTGGTTTCACCCAGCTGCAGTGTAATGACCTTTTCGTTCATGGACTCCCTCAACAAATCCTTATTGAGGACCTAGGTCACGCAGAGACAGGCGTGGACAGGGCTGGCGCCACCCCTACCTTGCAAAGCCTCCAGCCTCCAGGAGAAGATGCACAACGAAGTAACTGACTAAGTGTAATGGGTGTTGTAGCAGAGGAAGTACTTTTATTAAACATGGTGCCAGGGACCTCCCTGGCTGTCCAGCGATTAGGACTCTGCACTTTCACTGCTGGCGGCCTGGGTTCAATCCCTGGTCGGGGAACTAAGATCCCGCAAGCCACACAGCACAGCTGGAAAAAACAAACAAACAAACATCGTGCCAGGTGTTTTACCAGAGGATGGAAATAAATCTGAATGAAGGCATCTGTGACTAGCCCCAACTCCAGGGACTTGTTTTCTGTGTTTTTAAAAAAATAATAATTATTATTATTGATAGTTATCAGTTTTTTATTATTTTTTCCTTCTAGTTAATTTACAATGCTGTGTTAGTTTCTGGTGTATGGCAAAGTGATTCATCTATACATATATGGGTATTCTTTTTCATATTCTTTTCCGTTATAGTTTATTACAAGACAGTGAGTATAGTTCCCTGTGCTCTACAGTAGGTCCTTGTTGTTGGTCTATTTTACATAGAGTAGTTTGGACTTGTTGCTGCTTACATCCCAGGCCCGGGATGGGGATGTCTGTACGGGGAGCACAGGGATGCTGGTCGAGAGGGGCAGGCAGTCTCCCCCGAGTGCCCCCTGCCAGGGCTGGCACTTGGGGAGCTCATACAAAAGCACGGTGACAAGATGCAGCCCAGAGCATTCAGCAACCTGCAGGTGGTGGGTTATTGCTGGTTGGGCGAGCAGTGGGAAGTGAACGGAAAAGGGAGTGAAGGAGGCCTGGCTGGGGATGTTCGCACAGACCCACCCTCGACAGCTGGCAGAAAATGCGTTCTCTGACCTGTTACAAGTGTACACTAAAGGATTAACCTGTTTTTTGTTTTTAATGAAGGGATTCTGCCTTATCAGGAGTAGGTCTCCTTGGTATCAAATTGATGCATTTTATAAGGAGTTTTCTGAATAGTAAGGTAAACAAAATAGCCATAACGATAATCCCCACCACTTACCGAATACTCTTTACATCCTGTTCAGACACGATGTGGTTGAATTTACACCATCACTCTGGGACGTGGGTGTTGCATAGATGAGGAAGCTGAAGCTAAGTTACGTGCCCAAGGGACCAGAGCCAGTAAATGCCAGAGGCAGGATTCGAACCCAAGTCCTTCTGATGTCAGATCCCACCCTCTTAACCACCAAATCGCCCATCGTACCATCCAGCACAGAGGCAAATGCTACAGTGGCAGTGCACAGGCATAATGAATTCTGCCACAGAGAGGAGTAACGAGGAAGGGTTTTCAGCATCCACAGGGTCTCGTCAGATAGCCATTGGAAAGAAAGACATCCCCCAAAGAGGAAATGACGTGGGAAAAGACAGAGTGGTCTAGCGTAGCCTGGGTGTTCAGAAAATCACCAGTGGTATGATGGTCTTGGGTAGTGAAGAAGGAGGTGAGTCATGAGAGTGGCAGAGATGCTGCCGGAAAGAGCAGAGGCTACTGTATCAAGCACCTTGCCCACCCAGCGATGGGACTTGGGGATTTTCCTGGAAGGAATGGGGAGCCATTGAAGGGTGTGAGGTCTGGGAGGGTAGTGAGGAGAGTATCATGTTATCATTTTTGCAGTCTTGACAAAGAAAATGTGGAGGCAGTTGGGAATATACTCTGGAGCCTGTCCCCTGGGAGATGCGTCAGGCAGCCAGGTGTGTCCACCTGTCTGATCATACAGCTTCCTTGGTGAAGAAATCATCACAGCATATTCCCAGTAGGTGTGTGATTATTCACAAATGATCACAGTACAATGGTACTCATGCATTAAGTGCATTAAAACATGACTGTGGTCAGTGCCACTGGAACCCATCAAAATGGTTAATGGTAAATTTCATGCTGTGTGGGGCTTAACCTCATAAAAACAAACAAGTAAGTGTGAGTAGATATTCTATTCTTCCCCTTCCACACCACAGCGATGGGGTGCACGTGTCCCTTTGATGTCGAGGTCTGGAGGAAGGGCATGGCTGTGGGAAAGGAAAAGAGAGAGAGGATTTGAGGTGTGGTTTAAGAGGTAGAATTGATAGAGCTCGATGTTTGGAGGTCGAGGAGTGTGTGGGAAAGGGCAGAAGATGCCCCGTTTCTGGTTTGGATATAGGGAAAAAAAAGTTTTCCCTTTTTTGGGGACTTGGTGTGGCCAGTCCTGGGATCATTTCCCAGGGGTCGGCATAGGATTGGGTGGGGAGTTTCTAGGCATGTCCAGAAGTGAATCCAGCCTGAGGGTATGGATAGATGGTCCTGCTTAGATGAGGAAACTGAGAGTCTAGTCTGAAAAAGCCTTATTAGTCAAGGGCCAAACAAGAGGTCAGAAGGAGGCAAACTCAGGAGTGGGAATCCAGGGGCAAGCTGGGAACTAGGCAGGAAGGGTTTCACAGACCACATGGAAAGTGATGCAGGCCAGGGGAGGGGGGGTCTTCCCGACCAGGGTTTCATTCCGGACCATGGAACCTGATACCCAGGAGATGCCCGGGGGGAGCAGGAGACACTTGGGAAGAGATGGATGTGGGCTTGGGTAGCAGCATCTGGAGTGCAGAAGAGGCTGCTCGGGAGAACATGAGCCACTGGGCTGAGGACAGAGCCCTGGGGAAGATCAAAATTTAAGACGCCGGCAGAGGAATGGAAGCCTGACAATGAGAGAAATCACCCGACCAAAACCAGGAGAGTTCGGGGTCACAGGGCCAGGGGGAAATTTCCAGAAGGAAAGAAGTAGTCCCAGGTGTCAAACACTACAGGGGGACAAATAAGACAGGAACTGAGGGCTTCCCTGGTGGCGCAGTGGTTGAGAGTCCACCTGCCGATGCAGGGGACGCGGGTTCGTGCCCCAGTCCGGGAGGATCCCACATGCCGCGGAGCCTGCCCGTCCAGAGCCTGTGCTCTGCAACGGGAAAGGCCACAACAGTGAGAGGCCCGCATACCGCAAAAAAAAAAAAAAAAAAAAAGACAGGAACTGAAAAAGTGTCCATTGGCTAAGCTCCCTGGTGACGTTAGCGAAAGTAATTCCAGAGATGAGTGGGGTGGGGCAGGGGGAGGTGAGGGCATGGAGCAGGGAGCCCTACTGGTGGATGGAGATGAGAAGGTAAAAACCCTTCAAGCAGAGCAGGCTTGGGTTGTCTGACTTCTCATCTAATGCTCTTTCTCCTCTCCCGATGCAGCTTGGCCCTAGAAAGTTCTAGAAGTCTTATTACAGTCCAGAGGCAGGATGAGTCTTTTGGTTCTGATCTCTTGGATTTCCAGGCACTTTGGGAGAACCAGCAGAGTTTCGGACAAGTCAAGTACCCCATCAAAATCAGTGTACCTGATGATAAGAATATATTTAAGGGATTCAGAAACTTTCCTGGGATTCTTTTAAAGAGTTTGCATAGAGTTAGGGAGAAGAGTAGAGCAACAGAGAACTTCTCCTTGGCCTCCCTGACCACATTCTTCTGGTTTGTGTCAGGTGGTCCCCCAGAGTAGGGTGCAGGCTGCTGCTTCCAGCCTTCTGGTAGACCTTGCCCTGCTGTGGGTGAGAGGCGGCCAGCTGGGTGCCTGGTGGGGAAACGCCATTGGCTGGGTTAGTCACTCGCCTCCACACTTTCACATCCTCTATCAACACCTGCACACTTCAGTGGTGACCACACGCACTCTTCCTGTTTATGTGGAAAGTGCCATTCAGAAAGCTTGCCAGAGAGAAGAGAGCTGCACCCTCAGCCTCCGAAGAAAGACGTTGCACAGCTTACTTGGGAGAAGGAGAAAAGGAGCCCGTGAGTTGAGAGGTAAGGTCAAGCCAAAGATCATCTGGGCCCTTCGGGCTGCCTTGGGTGGAAAAGAAGTGACCCTTCCTTTGTAGCCTTCAGGGGGTGACCCAGAGGAGCCTGACCCAAGCTCCCCAGGGCCGGGCAGCGGGGACTCTCAATCTGCTCCACAGAGAGAACCCAGGCTTGGGTGAGCGGCCGGACCAATTGGAGAGGCAGATTTGGAAGGTGGTCCCGAAAGGTCACAGCATTCACGTGGGGATAGCTTGTAAAGAATGCACAACCTGGGTCTGAGCACAGGCACGCACAGTTGTGATGGTGGCTGGCCCTGTAGGCTTCCGGAGGAGTGTGTCTGAACTCCATTTAGGCCATTGGCTACACCGCACACAAAGAGCCCATGATATATATGGTCACAGACTGGACCCCAGTGCATGGCTCCAGTGAGTGCACAGGAAGGAGAGAGTATGCAGGGCTCACCCTGAGGCCACCGCCGCTCCTGCAGAAGTGGCTCAGGACACACGGCCTCCTTGTCGGCAGGGGCTGACAGCACTGTTTGTATTCCTTGCACAGCACATAATGTCTGTATGTGTGTGTGCACGTGTGCACACATCATGCACATATACATGCTACGTTATGTGTATAGACAGGCATACACACGTGATACATAAAGACCCATATATAATACAAAATAGCAATAGTGTCTGTATTTTTGAAACTAGAGAGTTAATGGTATGACAAGAGATTTCTTTTCCTAAAATGTGAATTCCTTGCTATTAAAGTTTTACAAATATAAAAGTGAAATCATATTTGGATATGTGTTTTATAACCCCCTTTATTCAAAGGGGTGAAAATCCCAGGGGATGGGAACTGTTCAGGTAGTCTGGGACCTGATATTGCTGCAAGAATTAACTAAAGGCCAGATGTTAACTCACACCCACATCAGCAAAGAGGTAGCAGTACGCTCATTCTTTGAGTCCTGAGTGTACACACTGAATCCTCAATTAAAAAAAAAAAAATTATGGTCCCCGCTTTTGCCCAAAGTATTGGGCTCTTGGTACAAAGTTAAGGAAGAGCGCCTTGCCTTACGTAAGGCTGTCAAGGTTTCCTGTCTCACTAAAGTGAGATTATTAGAGTAAAAGTAGCACAAAGACTCAACATTCTGAGGTTTTGTTTTTGTTTTTGTCACTGCTGTTCCCTTGCTCTGGGCATTATCTGTGCTTCGTGTTCAGATATGCCATGCATATTTTTATTTATTTTGCATTTGGAAAATGGAAAACACGTGCATTGCTTATTGGCTAGACCTCTAGGTTCAAGTCCCAACTCTAACACTTCCTGTGACTTTGGGCAAGTCACTACACCTGCATCTGGGTTTCCGGCATCTGTAAAATGGGTACAACAACAGTCTCTACCTCTTAAATAAGGGTTAGATGAGCTAATACATGTAAAGTGCTCAGAAGAGTGATACATTGAAAGGGCCCCATAAGTGTTGGCGGCCATTATTATTGTTACTGCTGTCGTCGGTTTTTGTGCAATTAAGCTGTCAGATCTGAAGGGAAATGGTAGGAGGCAAAGATTAAAGGTGGGAAGTGGGGCTATGTAGATGGGTGTTGGGGAGACACATAAGAGGTCAGAGCCATGACACCAACATGCAGTCCTTTACCCTGCAGAGGTGTCGTGAACAGGAGGTGGGAAAGGAGCAGGGGTGCCCCTGAGCTCTCATACATGTTGTACGTCCATGTGCGCAGCAACCAAAGGCAGATACGTGTAACCGTGACATCCGAGTGATGCTAAATGGCCTGTATTTAGTGCCTCTCATGTGGAAAGCATGTGCTCGCGTGTTACATGCCTTCTCTTGTGTCTTGCATCAGAGCCCTTATGGGATGGTGCCTATTTTAGAAGAAAGCTGAGAGCTGGTCTAAGCGTGCAGAGCTGGGGTCTATCTCCAGACTCTGCTCCTAGCCCCTTGTGTCGCCTCTACAATGTGAGCTAAGTGGTAATGGAATGTGCCAGGTGAGGAAGCTGAGTTTCAGGAAATTAAGAAACAAGTTCAAAGTCACACTGAGGGTTAAAGGTGTGGCGGGGAGCTGGATGGCTGATCCCTGATTTCCAGACCCTCTAGCCTGCTCTGCAGTTCAGAGGAAGAACCCCTAGGCTTGCACCCTGCCTCCTGAGGTTGACAGCCGTGGGACTCCTTCAGTAAGTCACTTTATCTTCCACGCTTTGGTTTCTTTATCTGTAAAGTGGGTAAAATAAACTGCCCTATGTAGTTTACAAGGTTTTATGAGATTTCAGTGAGGCTACATATGTAAAATGCTATTATATTGAAGTCCAATTGACTTACAATATTTCAGGTATACGGCAAAGTGATTCAGTTATCTGTCTATCTATCTATATTCTTTTTCGGATTCTTTTCTATTATAGATAATCACAAGATATTGAATATAGTTCACTGTGCTACTACTGTTCACAGTAGATCCTTGTTGTTTACCTGTTTTATATAGTGTGATGTGTATCTGTTAATCCCAAACTTCTAATTTATCCCTCCCCCCTTTCCTCTTTGGTAACCATAAGTGGTTTTCTATGTACGTGAGTCTGTTTCTGTTTTGGAAATAAGTTCATTTGTATCATTTTTTTAGATTCCACATATAAGTCTTATCATGATATCTGTCTTTCTCTGTCTGACTTACTTCACTTAGTATGATAACCTCTAGGTCCATCCACGTTGCTGCAAATGACATTATTTCATTTTCTTTATGGCTGAGTAATATCCCATTGTATATATGTACCACATCTTCTTTAACCATTCATCTGTCGATGGACACTTAAGTTGCTTCCATGTCTTGGCTATTGTAAATAGTGCAGCTATGAACATTGGGGTGCATGTATCTTTTCGAATTAGAGTTTTCATCTTTTCTGGATATATGCCCAGGAGTGGGGTTGCTGGATCATATGGTAATTCTATAGCTATTATATATTTCTGATTCATGTAAGAAAAAAATGTTGAAAGTGACTCTCAGTAAAGGTAAGTTAAAAAGGAAAGGAAAAGTAAAAATGATGTTGGTTCTTCATGGCATGTCATTAAGTATGACTTAACTTATTCTTTCAAATGACTGCTTTGCACTGCCTGGTACTGATATTCTATAATTCATTTAACCAGTCTCATATATGGAAAATTAATTTATTTCCATTTTTAAATAGTCGAAATTAAACTGCAGTGATTGTTCTACAAATCCTTTAGTGCCATCGTTTTGTCAGTTTTTTTGGGTTTTTTTTGTTTGGTTTTTTTTTTTTTGTGGTACGCGGGCCTCTCATTGTCGTGGCCTCTCCCGTTGCGGAGCACAGGCTCCGGACGCGCAGGCCCAGCCGCTCCGCGGCATGCGGGATCTTCCCGGACCGGGGCACGAACCCGTGTCCCCTGCATCGGCAGGTGGACTCTCAACCACTGCGCCACCCGGGAAGCCCTAGTGATGTGTTTTAAGATTTCACCTTTCTCCCAAGCCCTGGATGTTGACCACAGTAAGAGAGAATGTTCGTGAAGGGAAGAATTGTTTTCTTATTTTTCTCTGGGAATTTGGCCTCATCAGCCGTGCTCGTGTTGCAAGGGAAAGAAACCACGTGGAGCTGTGCTGAATAAAAAGACCATCTTTTGGAACAATCTGGGGGCATGACCAGGCTTAAAGAGCAACAAGCAAGGAGATATGAAGTCCAGGCAGCAGAACCAGTAAGAACACCATTAGGTACCACAGCAGTGGAAATGGGGGCACAGGCTGGGCCACGTAATGTGGCCACCACTGTAACAGATATGACCTCAACTGTTCCCACGTTGGGGGCATCACTTATGTAAAATACAGGATGCCAGAAGGAAGGGAGAGAGTGATGAGCTGCGTCTAGGTCACGTGCCTGTCCCCAGGGAAAGGTCAGATCCATCCATGTGACTTCAAGCTATGCATAGGGAGGCCTCCCCCAAAGGAAGACTGGAGCAGTAATAGGAAGGGGTGGACGGTTGGAAGGTGACAGCGAAAAGCGACGAGCGTCTTCCACATGGTTCCTGCCCAGCAGTCTCTAAGTGGTGGCTGGTTGGTTATCACTGGGAGAGATCAGCCTTTGATGGATGTTTGTACAGATAGGTGTACACAAGGGAGAATCAGGAAACTGAGCCCCCGCTGCTTCCTGAATCCTTGTCCTGGACGCTTTGCTTCTACAGCTGGGAGTAGAGTAGGAGACCGAGGGATTTTCCTAAGGACCTGAGCAAGAAGACGGACCGTCCTTGTAAATCAGAGGAATCGGTGCTGTCTCCGTAGCTCCTACCCGTGTCAAGCATTTCACGGTCAGTTTTTGAGTCCCCCAGTGTAGATATTACACACTCCTTTTACATATGGAGGACAGAGACTCCAAGAGGTTAAGTGACCTGCTCACCTAGTCCATACAGTTAGACATGGGGCTCAAACCCAGGCTCCCCAGCTCTGAAACCTTCCACTCCAGCTGGCCTTAGGGCGACCCTGAGTCTAGGCTGCACAGAAGCAGGACATGTGCTAATATTTGAATGAAATCATTTTCTTCCAGGACACCAGTGTGTGTGTGTGTGTGTGTGTGTGTGTGTGTGTGTGCGCACACACACGCCCCACACACACATAACCAGGAGGAAATCTAAGAGGAAAGTTAGGGGTTCAGAGGGAAAACATCCCATATGTTATAACTTTGCCTGGGCTGTCCCTGTTTCTAAAGACCGTGACAGTATTTTTTGAAGCAAAGATCAAAGGACATATGGTCTGACTCAAGGGTTAACAAAGGGAAAAATATTTGAAATTGGGACTCTCTGGGACAATTTGAGATGTGTGGCTACAATCATTCCCAGAGCACCTGGGAATCATGGAGTTCTTTGGGAAACACTTTGTAATACTAAAACATTAAATCCCATTCTCCAAACTAGGGATGATTTTATCAACAGAAATTAGGACAGTCTTATACATTGGCTCTATGATTCCAAAGCTGGGAGGCCTCATGCCCATGACAATAGCAAACGTCTTGAAATCTGCTTGCATCACCTGTAAAATCATTAGAAATAATAAGAGAATTCTTCATACAAAAATGAATAGATTTCTTACAGCAAAAATAGCCAGTAAGAAGGGATATAATTCACAAAAGCCACTGCAATGTAAATATCTAGAAAAGAACTTAAGAGGAAACACATGAGACCTTTACGAAAAAAAAAAAAATCTACTTAGGGATGTAAAGCATGTAAATGGAAACACACCAAAAAAGAGGAGAAATATGTATATGTATAGCTGATTCATTTTGCTATATGGTAGAAACTAACACAACAATGTAAAGAAACTATACTCCCATAAAAATTAATTAAAAAATTTTTTTGGAAATGGAAACACATGGCATATGGAAACTAGATAAGTAAATATGAATTCTCACCAACCTGATTTGTATGCAAAAAGTGTGTAAAATAAAATTTCCAATGCATTGGGCGGAGGGGAACTTGATAAAATTCCAATCGAAACTTCTAAAGAATGACAAGGATATTTTTGAAGAAAAGGTGGAGGCAGACATGGTGCTTGCCTTTTCAACTATGAAAGTTTCAGTGGTCATATCGTTCCAGATGGATAAACAGATCAATGGGAGAGAAGAGAAAGTACACACACACGCATTCATGCACATGCAAATGTAGTGTGTGATAAAAGCACCTTTTGGAATCAGTAATAGCAAGAATGAGGGCACTCATATCGAGAATGAATGGTCAGTCCTCATTTAGCTTGATTCTTCAGCAGCTCTGACACAGTAAACTCTTCCTTCCTTCTTGAAATACCTTCTTTTCTGCCTCCAGAACATCCTTCTCTTCCCTCTCATCCTATCTCACTGGTCTTCTGTTCAGGTTCCTTTTCCAACTCTTTCCTGTGTCTAGATGCTAGAGTGCCCAGGGCTCAGTCCTCCAACATCTCTGCTCTATCTGCATTCACTGCCCAGGTGATCTGGTCCAATATGACCATTGAAACACTAACAATGTCCAAAATGACTTCTCCTAGCCCAGACCTGTTTTCTGACCAGAAACCCCGCTGTCCAACACCACTCGGCATCTCCACTTGAATGTGTGTTCAGCTTCACATTCTTAGCATGTCCAAAACAGAATTCCTGATTTCTCCAACCCCGGTCCTGCTCCTCCTGTGGTTTCCTCACACATCAGCAGAAGATCCCTTCATTCTTCCAGGGTCAGGCCAGCCCCCTGAAGCCATCCTTCACTTCTTTCTTTCACAGCCTACATCTAATCCATCAGTAGATCCCATTCACATGTCATTTGAAATATATCCAGAGTTGAATCCCTTCTCAGCACTCAACCTCCTGGGTCTCTCACCTGCTCTGCAAACTGGTCTCCTTCCCACATGCTCCTTCTTCATCCTGTTCTCGGCACAGACCCAGAGGCATTCTTGTAAAATCAAATCATATGTTTGCTCAAAACCCTCCAATGGCCTCCTTACCTCAGTGTTCCAGTTATTTATTGCTGCATAACCAAGTACCCCAACATATGGTGGCTTAAAACAAACTTTCAGTTTTGCTCAAGATCCCATGGGTCAGCCATTGGGGCAGTTTAGTTTTGGTGGGGCTGGAGGACCCCTTCTAAGGTGGCTTCTTCCCTCACATCCTGGCACCTTGTGACTCTTCTTCCAGGGCTCTCCATGTGGCTTGGACAGAATGCCGGTCTTGAGGTCTGTGCACTTCCTCCATTGTGATTGTCTCTAAGAGGCAGGAAGAGGAAGCTGCCACAAGAGGCAGGGGCTGGGACAGCATCCTTTCTGCCACATTTTGTTGGCCAGAGCAGTCAGCAGGCCTGCCCAGATTCGAAGAGGTTGAGAGTCTCCTGACGGGGACAGGGCAATGTCATGATGCAGAAAAACACACGGGGTGTTCCTGTGGCCGTCTTTGGGAAACGCAGTCCGCTACACTCAACCATTAGCCAAATCCAAAGTGCTTACCATGACCTGTCAAGTCCTACAGGGTCTGACTCCTGCCACCCCTCACTTCTAGTACCCTTTCCCCTCATTAGTGGTACGACTTCAGCTAGCATGGCCCCTTTGCTATGATGTGAACAAACCAAGTGTAATCCCACCTCATGGTCTAGTGTCTGTGGTTCCCTCTGCCTGGCGTGTCCTTCCCGGGGTGCACGGGTCACCTCTCACCTCCTTCAGGTCTCTACCCAAATGTTACCATTTCAGAGAGACCTTTCTTGACAACCCTTGACTAAGAAAGCCATTCCAACCCCTTCTTGTCGGTTGTGTTTAGCACCATCTTACTATCAAATGTTTAGTTGTTATTATCTGCCTCTTCCCATTAGAATGTAATGTATCACGAGGACCTAGAAAATGTCTATTCATTGAAGGTTCCGGATAAATATTTGTTGAATAAATGAATGATTGGACAAGTAACTTTTCATTAAATGATATTGGGACACTGTCTAACAGCTGGGGTGGGGGGAGGAGAGGAAAGTTAGATGCATACCTAATACATTAAACCAAAATGAGTTCTAGAAAGATTTTAATGTATTATAATAAACATTGAAAATTCAGGTGAAGATTAAATAATCTTGGGGTGAGAAGGGTTTCTGTAAGCCTGATACTAAATAAATGAAATAGAAATAAAAATACAGATTTGACTCTGTCAAAAACACCACACAATGAAAAGATGAATAGCAAACTTGGAAAGATACTTCAATATAAAATGAGCACAGACAATCCTTAATATAGAGAGAACTCTGTCAAATAAATTCAGAAAAGGAAAATATGTAAAAGCCTAATAAGCATTTCAGAATAAAAATTCCACCAGCTGTGTGGTTGCAGTCAAGCTACCCAGTTCTGTAAAAGGGGAAGCCATGTGGATTCAATGAGCAAATATATGTACCTTTCTTAGAAAAGTGTCTGGCATATAATGTTGCTTAATAAATATTAGCTTTTAATATTATTATCTCCAAATGCCATGCATGACACATACATGGGGTTTTAAATGTTTATTCATTATTTCATCCATCCATCCATTCATTCATCCATCCATCCATCCGTCCATCCATTCATTCATCCATCCATTCATCTACCCATTCATCCATTCATGCATTCATCCATTTGTTCATCTATCCATTCATCTATCCATCCATCCATCCATTCATTAATTCCCTGGGGTGCAAGTGTTGCACCACTTCACAGGCTGCACTCTGCCGTCTTCCCTCATTGACTCATAAATATAATGAAGAAAAGGTGCTGCAGGAGCCCTTGAATTCTTGAGAAATCTATTTAAAAAGCCAGCCTTTCCCAGAAAAACTGCTCTTACATCACATCAATAATACCAACCTCAAAATCATACTCATTTGAGTAGTTTAAGGGCTGAGAAATCACTCAGGGACACACTGAAAGGGCGCCTCCTCAGTTTGGTGAACAGTGTAATGAAGTGTGGCCGTGGGGTCTGAGTTTCACAGGAGTGGTAGGCTGCCCTCTTCTTAAAGGAACAGGGATGTTGGGGAACAGAGTTGTTGAGTCCATCTTTTTGTTTTGTAAATAGCATGTTTACCATCTGAGGTCTGAGAAACTCTGGACTGAGAACGTTGCTGTAGAATGGCTGGCCATTGATGGTATGAGCCTGTTATTCGATCTTTATTGTTGTCTGGCCTGCAGTTATATTTTTGTACTTCAGGAGATGCCAGACAATCTTTGTTTGGCAATAAAGAGTAAGCGCTTAGCCTTCTTGACGGGCAGACGCCCTCCTGCCCTCTACACTTGACACTTCTGCGGTCCTGACGGCGCCTCGGTCAGGTTGTCCGATGGGGCAGCACACGCTTCAGGAAGCTGCAAGCAGCCCAGCAATCTCATCACCCCAATTGCATCAGTGATTTTGCTTACTAAAAGAGCTCCAGAAAACGCTGTACTCTGAGGCTTCCTAGAAATCACTATTTGAAACTATTGATGGACAAGGCTTTTATTTCTGAGGCAATGAACACACCATGCACTGTAGGGAGGTTCGTGTGGGCAGCCACCTGCACAGGGGCACATAGCTGAGTGTGTGATTAGGGGCTAAAATCCAGCCTACGCTCCGTTCGCCTGGAGGAAGGGACACCTTTCCTTCAGTTCTCATAGTGGCACCAGCATCTCACCAAGCCCTGTGCCCATGGGGCTGGACCCTTAGGAGCAGGTGTCTCTCACGCATGTACCCAGGCCAGGCCTGGGTGAGGGGAGTGTTTGGTGTGGCAGCAATCGGTGGTGCCAGGGAGCTGGGAACAGAGAGCTGGCATGGAGCCTTGCCCACATAGCAGTCTTGGGCACATCAGTTTTAGCAAGGATGACATCTGCAAACTGAGGATCGGACCATGGATTCCATTAACACTGAATGTATCAGTGAGCTTCTAGAAACTTCTTTGTGCACCCTATCCAAGTTGGGAGACTACATCTTAATCATTCGTGCTACATGCTCTTAACTGACAGGGAGCTCCTGAAAGTGTGACGTCCACAATACGGCTCCCTTAGGACACAGATTCTGGCCAGTGACACATGGCCATGACCCACCTCCTCCTCACAGGCAGCACAAGTCGTAAGAGGCAGAACCACAAAGAGGCCAAGTGTAAAGGCTTTGATGAGTGTACAACCTCGACTCAAATCCCAGCTGCACCTCCCAATATAAAAGGATATTAATGATCACTCATCTCACACTTTGCCGTATGACTGTGGGCAAATTTCTTTTTTTTTTTCCTAATTTCATTGGAATATAGTTGATTTACAATGTTGTGTTAGTTTCAGGTGTAGAAAAAAAGTGATTCAGTTATACATATATTCATTCATTTTTATAGATTCTTTTCCCATATAGGTTATCACAGAGTATTGAGTAGAGTTCCCTTTGCTATACAGTAGGTCCTTGTTGATTATCTATCTCATATATAGTAGTGTGTGTGTGTTCACCCCAAGCCCCTGATTTATCTCTCCCGCCCACATTTCCCCTTTGGTAACCATAAGTTTGTTTTCGACATCTGTAAGTCTGTTTCTGTTTTGTAAATAAGCTCATTTGTATCATTTAACAAAATTAGATTGTACATATGGGTGATATCATATATTTTTCTTTCTGACTTACTTCACCCTGTATGACAGTCTCTAGGTCCATCCATGTCTCTACAAATGACCCAATTTCGTTCCTTTTCATGGCTAAGTAATATTCCATTGTGTATATGTACCACATCTTCTTTATCCATTCCTCTGTCAATGGACATTTAGGTTGCTTCCATGTCTTGGCTATTGTAAGTAGTGCTGCAGTGAACATTGGGGTGCATGTATCTTTTCAGATTATGGTTTTCTCCAGATATATGTCCAGGAGTGGGATTGCTGGATCATGTGATAGTTCTGTTTTTAGTTTTTTAAGGAACCTCCACACTGTTCTCCATAGTGGTTGTACCAGTTGACATTCCCACCAACAGTGTAGGAGGGTTCCCTTTTCTCCACACCCTCTCCAGCATTAATTTTTTGTAGACTTTTTGATGGTGGCCATTCTGACCGGCAAATGACTTTCCTTTCTGAGCCTCAGTCTACTCTTCAGTTAAAATAGGGATAATAACACATCTGGGTTTTTGTGAGGCCTTAATGAGGTTGTATGCAACACATCAAGCACTCAGTAAAAAGCAGCTTTTTTATTATTTAGACACTGGACCCACATCAGCTTTAACATGTCTATTACTTGAAGAACAAGTAAGCGAGACATGTTGGGAAGAGGGTTAATTCCTCAGACTGGTGGAGCATTTTGTGAATAACAATGGTAATTTTCTGAATGGCTCTGAGTAACCTGGAAAAGGGCGTGCATCTAGCACAGGCCTTGTTGGTTTCCCGGAGAGTAAATTGCCCATTGGAATGGCCTGACCATTACTTGCTCATAATGTCAACTGTTTTAATATACACATCCGCTTAGTGATAGCACATTGGCCAGGAAAACTACGAAGCTGATGTTTTTGCCTAAATAGCCAGTCTTTTTTGGTCTTGAATAAAGTGTCAAATATATGATTTAGATTTTATGTTCAACTGATTGCTGACATCAGAAAGCATCAATCCAGAGTAATTGGCAAGTGGGTACACATTCAAATGATATGATGATATCCCTGCCACATTTTCCTGTGATTCGAGGGGAGAAAATCATTAGGGATTCTTGTTTTAGAATCTCATCAAAATAGATCCTTTGAGTAGCCGCATAGCACAGGGAGATCAGCTCAGTGCTTTGTGACCACCTAGAGGGGTGGGATAGGGAGGGTGGGAGGGAGACGCAAGAGGGAGGGAATATGGGGATGTATGTATGCATATAGTTGATTCACTTTGTTATACAGAAGAAACTAGCACACCATTGTAAAGCAATTATACTCCAATAAAGATGTTAACTAAACCAAAGGATCTATTATTTTTTTAAGTGGTTGCCACTGCTCAGTTTGACCATAGTGGCGCTGTAGCTGGAATCAGGGAGCTCTGACCCCTTAGCTTGTCTTCTGTTCAGCTGTTCTCTTTGCTGCCACAGCCCACACATTCCTAGCTGGACCAAGTGGACGAGCAGCTTGGGTTAGCCAAGGCGACAGATGGACTGGAGGTGCCTGACCATTGACCCCTGACCTCTGACCCAACTCCAGAAATGTGTCCATAGGAAGGATAAACAAATTAAATTTCTCAGTGTTGAGACCTTAGAGGTCATCTCTTCTAACCATACTCTCCTTTTCCAGTACATTTTGATAAGTAGCCATTCATTCTCTTTAACTACCTCTGACAATGTAAACCTCACAGCCCCTTGATACGGCCATTCCTTTTTTCCCAAAGTTTCAATTACTTGAAAATCCTTCCTTTCAAAGCAAAATCAGCCTCTTTGTGATTTTGGCCCTTGTTTCCCATTTTGCCTTCTGGTGTCACAGGGAATAGAGAAAAGAATATGAGATTGACTTAGGCAGACAGATCATAGCTCCCTGTATTCAAAGCATCCTTTGGGCCCAATAACAATAACCATCGTTTATTCATCTCCAGTGGTGTGGGTTGGAAGAGGCAGGCTCTGGAAAACTCATTGCTTGAACTCCGAAATGAACCTTTCATAAGTGGGTCACTCCGGCCGTCCTTAACCAACCACTAAAAACATCGGAAGCCTCTGGAGAGTTTTTCCCATGAGAGTGGGCAAGGGGAGGGGAGAGAGAGAGACAGAATGAGTGAGAGAGAGAACTAGGGGTGGTATTGTTCGTACCTGTGAGAAAGGAGTCCCCAGCTGAGAAAGTGAGCTAGCAAGAGAGGGTCAAAGACCTACCTGCTCCGTGACTGTTTGCTGACTAATGCTGACTCCTGCCTGAGCTGCACCCCATCCTGGAAGTTCTCTACACGTCTGGGTAACTCACCAGCATCAAGCTGGGAGCAGGGACCGCCTTGGGGCTGCTGCTGTCCGGCCTTGTTTATTCAGACGTTCAGAACATTTGTGCAGCGGGATTGTAGTGCAACGGTTGAAGCTCAGAGTCAGGCCAAGTGGGTCCTGGGGTCAGGGAGTCAGAAAGAAGTGCCCAGCAGGAATCAAAGACCTCCCACCCCAAGTGTGGTTCTGGCTCTGCACACCAACCAGCCGTGTGGCCCTGGGCAAATGTCCTCAACCTTTCTGAACATGGTATTCCTTACCCATCATCACTAAACACCTGGCTGGGTGCATCAGGTACTTCTTCTCTGACTTGATGAAACTGTGATTGCAGACTTACCTCCTACAGAGGATGGAGACGCAGCACTACTGTCCCACCACCAGGATGGCCAGCAATACCCATATAATCTCCCAGAGCAGCCTGACAGCTCATCGAAACAAATTTATATGCATCAGCCCTGTTTTCATCTTTGACTTTAAACAACCTTAATTAATAATCCTCTCCTTTCTCGGTGTGTCACCAGAACTCCACCTTTTCATTTGGAGAGAAATTAAATAAATATCAAAATAAAATATTCAATTATTAGAACCCGAAATGAGAAAATATAATTGATTTGAGAGGCTTTTGCTACAAAAATTCCCTGGGGCCACTGACTACATCTTATTTAAAAAAAAAAATCACAGACTTATATTTCCACATTTCTTATGTAATAATTTTGAGTTTCTCGGGGGAAAATAGTATTATGCAAGGAGAAATAATTATGCCAAGTGTTAAAGATTAGTGAGCCGGATTCCCCCGACGTGTAACCAACATCCTGGGAGTAGGTTAAGTGCCTTAGAAAGCACCGAGAAGCCTTGTCACTGAGTAAATTACGGCTTCAGTGCACTAACGGGGACACTGGTGGATTGGAAGAGTTCATTCAGCTTCCCAGAGCACCAAGCCTAATCCCTGGGCAGCATTTGTGCTCTGTGAGAATCTGGATCTGTGTTCATCCACATCTATTTCTGTCTTCCAAGAATAGGCACTTCTTTAGGGTAGAGCTCACATCTGCACAGTGTTCCTTGGCGTCTGGCCCAGCCCCAGGCTCGGGAGAGCCCAGTAAACACGCCTCCAGCTTCTTGAATGGAGTGCGCTTTGCTGCTGATCAATGCCTTGACGGCCCTGAGACTGTTCCTCTGCCTCCCTGCTGAAACGGTTTCTCAGTGTCCTGACAAGCGCCATCACCTTGGGTCGAGGACATGTAGCCATTTCCCTCAGCGTCCTCAGGTCATCTGGTTGGATGTCTGCAATAAGCACACAATGTTTGGAATACGTGGACCATATTCAATTCAGTTATCTAAAAGAGAAAACACTTTCCTCTTCTTTGGTAGCTCAAAGTTATCAGATACTGAAAAGCAAATCCGCAAGCCGAGTCCCTTCCTGATAGGTCAAGCACAGAGCTATTTGGAAACTCTGGTCCCAAGTGCATGCCCAGAGCCAGAAGTTCCCAGCCTCGCGGGTGATAATGAAATACAGACAAGTCACATGTCATTTCTTGAGTAAATCCTCAGCATCCTAAATGTGGCCGACAAAACCCTCTTAGACTTGGCCCCTTCTCTTCCCCAGGCTCACACAGAGCTTCCCTACCACACCCTACTCTGCCCCAGCCACCGGGGTCTTCCTTCTGCCTGAAACCTCGCATGTGTTTCCCAGCCTGGAGCTCTCTTCCCTCACCTGACTGGATCCTGCTCAGGTTCCTCTTATTGGTCACGTCCCCCAGGAAACCACCGCTATGCACGGCCTGCTCCATTCTTCTGATAATTATTTTTACAATTATAATTTTGTTCATCATATATCTGCTAACCATTCACTGTTGGGAAGGGACAGCCTCTGGTTCTTCCTCTCCCCACTTCCAGCACCATTTCCCAGAGTCAATTTCTTTTCCTTCACCATTTATCAAACAGGTGTGCCAGGTACTAGGTACCAAGGATACACCATCAGACCAATGAGACAAACAAGGACCCGGTTCTAAGAGGTTGTTTCCATTTTCAATTCTTCTGCTTTTGCCTCCGTATAGACAACATGATTATCACTCTATATTTTTTAGTTGAAGTATAGCTGATTTGCAATGTTGTGTTAGTTTCAGGTGTACAGCAAAGTGATTCAGTCATATATACATATATATATTTCAGATTCTTTTCCCTTACAGGTTATTACAAAACATTGAGTATAGTTCCCTCTATGTTTAAAATTTATTAATAAAAGATATTATTTACAGACTCCTCAATGTGAAAGGAGAGGATTTATCTCAATACCACCACCCCTCTTCTCCCAGAACCCTGGACATATCCAGTGTTTGACATCTATATTATTATCTTTGTTCTTCCTGTGTTTATATTTGTAATTTGAAGTATTATACTAAATCTGTATTTCTCATTTCATCAACTTTTGATAATATTATCTCTCTGATTCCTCACTTTAGAAAATGAAGGTGCCCCTGCCCTTTTCTCCACCTTCCACGTCCCACTTTGTGAGATAAACATTGACTGTACCCTTGGTCCTGTAGTTGCAGCCAAGTCTCCATGGCTCATCCATCCACTGATCAAGTCACTTAATAAGTCTAACATCATAACCCCTGGGCCAGTCAAGAGAGGATGTTCCCAGAATCAAGGGTTAATGGACCTTCTCTCTCGTTGTTTTTATCCTCCAATATAGCCACACTTTAGTTTGCTTCATGTGTGAATTATGGTTTTATTATGCATTCAGCTGTATTATACATTCCTCACCCTACCACTGATCCCTGGAGTTTCCACCGATCCCTGGAGTTTCCACTGATCCCTGGCTGGTGTTGTTTATCTTGCATTATTTGCCCTTGTGGTTAATATTCCCAAGCCTGTCTTTTCTATTCAGTCCCCCTTTTCTCCTGGAGAACTCCATCCCTTATCTCCCCACCATCCTTCTGCTCAAATCTGCACTGTTTACCCTCCCTCTAAGCCTGCCATGCAACTGCCATGTTGCAAATTTTTTCCACTGTTACCAGGGGTCTGGATTAGAACCACAGACTCCTAGACCACACAATATCCTTCTTATTCTACCCTGTGTTTTTCTAGGTATATCTCCAAATACCTTTAAAGGAAAGGATGTATAGGAGATAAACTTTCTGAGATGTTTTTGTCTGAAAATATCATTGCTTTGCCTTCATGCTTGACTGATACCTGGCTGGGCATGGAAGCCTTTAGGTAAAGTTTCTTTGTATCTTTGGTACTCTGACACATCAAAGGTGTATCTAGGTATAGCTCTCTTTTCTTTAATTGTTCTGGGCATTCAGAAAGTTCTTTTAATTCTGAAGAATTTTGTCCTTAAGCTTTGGACAGTTTTCTTCAACTACTTTTTAAATAATTTTTTCACCGCCAACCCTGTATGTGAAATCTTCTAGACTGATCTTCTCTCTCATAGTTTTTAGGTTTTGCCTTTTTCTCCCTACATTCTAAGAGAGTAGAGAGAGTCTTTGGGCTTATTTTCTAGTCTTTCTTTAGTTAAAACTTTTTTCAACCAGTATTATCTTTTTAATCTGCAAATACTGTCTTTTATTCTCTAATTGTTTCTTTTTCTTAGTATTTTGTTCTCATTTTAAGGATATTATTATGTTTTCTCCAAAATCTTCTTGGCATATTAATTAGAGTATTTTTAATGTTGCCTTCTGTTCCCTAATTGTCTTTCCTTTTTTTAATTTTTCTGGGTCAGTTTTTGTTTCCTTTGGTCTTTCTTTTTTATAGCACAGTTCTCCTTGTATTCCTGTTGATTCTGAGTTTTGCATTTCCATTTCAGGGAGAAGGAAAAATGTGTGTATTTCATGTGTTTATTGTCAGCAGGTCTATTTTCTGTCTGGATCTCTCTCCTTTAAAACTGTGAGTGGGATGGAAGAGTGTGTCTGCTAGGAAGCTTTGCTGAGGACAGCAAGATGGTGAGCAACAATCCTCCTGAAAATTTCTAAATGCTGAAATGATGAAGGCTTTATTCTAGTACACCAAGCTATTAATGCCATTTTACAAAGAGGAAACTGAAGCTCAGAGACATGCCTGTGGTTAAAAAGCTAGTAAGTGATAAAGCCAAAATATGAACTGCCATTTGCTAGATGAACACTTTTATTCTCATTCCACAAAACCAAATAAATTTCAATGTAAATGGAAAAATCATGTTATATGACTAAAAGCTCTATCTTGTCTGTAAGTATACTCTTTCACATGCTCTATAGTTAAAGCTTCCGCCTTGATGGTCATATCTTGAGCACAGGGGACACTGCACCTTTCCACACATGTAACAAGCCATCTTTTCCTCTTAAGCAATTAATCTACACTCTGCTATTAAAGAAAATGAGATAATTAAATTTCACTCGCACTCAGAAGTCATCTAAGCAGAATTAGCAGTTTCAGAGGAACGATGAGCTGAGGAACTAGAGGGAATAATTTATTCCTGGGTTGGGCAGACCATGAGACAGTGGAAATTTCTTAAATTATTTTTAGTGGATGTTAAGAAAGCCACATTCTTCCTAATTCTAAGGTTTTGTTCTGATTCTGAAGGTCACTGCTACTTCACTTTTTAAAAATCCACTTTTTGGAAAAATATGTTGACAACAGATAATGACTTAGTTATTTTAAAAATTACTCTAAAAATTCAAAAATAAACATGTATGGATCACCTAGATATACCAGACACCCTGAAATTAAACCATGGATTTGTTTCTATTTTTTTAATAGATAAAATCCTTCTATTAAACATCAGAGATTCCCATGTTGGGTGAGGACAATCACAACATAAGACACCCTATGCTTTTTAAAAAAATTTTGTTGAAGTTTGGTTGATTTACAATGCTGTGTTAATTTCAGCTGTACAGCAAAGTGATTCCGTTGTACATATGTATATTCTTTTTCATATTCTTTTCTATCATGGCTTATCCCAGGATATTGAATACAGTTCCCTGTGCTCTACAGTAGGATCTTGTTGTTTATCCATTCTATATATAATAGTTTGCATCTGCTAGTCCCAAACTCCCAATCCATCCCTCCCCCATACACCCTCCCCCTTGGCAACCACAAGTCTGTTCTCTATGGCTGTGAGTCTGTTTCTGATTTGTTGATAAGTTCATTTGTGTCATATTTTAGATTCCACATATAAGTGGCATCATATGGTACTTGTCTTTCTCTGACTTACTTCACTTACTTCACTAGATCATCTCTAGTTGCATCCATGTTGCTGCAAATGGAATTACTTCATTCATTTTTATGGCTGAGTAGTATTCCATTGTATACATGTACCACATCTTCTTTATCCATTCATCTGTTTATGGACATTTAGGTTGCTTTCATGTCTTGGCTATTGTAAATAGTGCTGCAATAAACATAAGGGTGCATGTATCTTTTAGAATTATAGTTTTGTTTGGATATATGTCCAGGAGTGGGATTGCTGGATCATATGGAAACTATTTTTAGTTTTTTGAGGAACCTCCATATTGTTCTCCATAGTGGCTGTACCACATGAATTGGTTTTTTTTTTTAATTAATTAACTAATTTATTTATTTTTGGCTGTGTTGGGTCTTCATTTCTGTGTGAGGGCTTTCTCCAGTTGCGGCGAGTGGGGGCCACTCTTCATCGCAGTGCGCAGGCCTCTCACTGTTGTGGCCTCTCCCGTTGCGGAGCACAGGCTCCAGATGCACAGGCTCAGCGGCCATGGCTCACGGGCTTAGTTGCTCCGCGGCATGTGGGATCTTCCCAGACCAGGGCTCGAACCCATGTCCCCTGCATTGGCAGGCAAATTCCCAACCACTGCGCCACCAGGGAAGCCCTGAATTGGTTTCTTAATTCAATATTCCCCACACCTTCCTGGGTGGTGGTAATAGATGTTCCATGAAAAATGCATTCCCAGGTCAAAAAAGTTTGATCAACTCTGGGTTAAATGAAGTTAATTTTCCTTTGTAGCTGTTCTTCTCAGAGCCTTTCATTGCTAATAGGCATTGGGAAAAGCACATTTTGGGAAATGCTCAATTTAGAAAACACACAATTTGAGAGACATTTACTTAATTTATTAAAGAGCCATTTTGCTTTGCTTTCCTCTGCAGAGACATGTTCTCAATTATTCCATCTTGGGCCACATCTCTGGCCATGTAGCTTTTCATTCCCAAGGCATATTCAGTCTTTATTTGGGTTGGGTAACCTTGCTCCTACATCCACCTTCATTCTTTGCATTTGGGCTATGACCACCTCTTAGTTTCACAGCCCCACATCCTTGACGATGCCGTATGTTAATGCCTTAATTTCCTCATCTGCAAAATATTAACCCACAAACGCATTAGGCGTCAGTGAGACACATGAAAAAGAAAGATTACCGCCTACCTATGACCTGAAGGTGATAGTAAAGCATTTGAAATAAAGTGCCTTCTTGTGGAGAGTTCTCTCAGGATGGATCATCTCAGCCTTTAGTAGACGATATCCTATTGTGATAAATAACAAGATCGAAAATAAACAAAGACTCAAGCTCTGGGATAGCCACACATGTACCAACAAGAAAGGTTAGAGGAGGATTGCAGTTGTGTAATACGGAGAAGGGCAGTGTGTGCCAGTAACTTTCGTCAAGGCCCACCAGTGTCTTGAACAAGGATTTCCCCAGTTCGTGGCCAGATGCCATGTTTGTTATGACTTTGACTGACATCTCCTCCTCCAACTGTCCTCTTGGCAGCACTGCCCACCTTCTGTCTGAGTGAGAACTTCAAAGTCATCTTCGCCCCTTGACTTCCCTCTCTGAGTTGAAGGAACCACTTTTCCCCTGGCCAAATCCATCCTTTAAGATCTAGCTCAAAGCCTGGACGAGCTCTGGCACTTTCTAAACAAAGGTATCCACCCATCCAGCATTCTTTGAGGACTTAGTGGTCCAGGCCTTATCCAGGATTGATGGCTGGCAAGATACAGAGCAAACCTATGGGAACTTCATTTATTTATGTTCACTTGGGAAGCCAGAGTTATAGCCTGTATGACCATCCTTCCCTCATCTCCACCATCTTTGGAACAGGTGTCATAGACCATTTCACCTTCACACCTGCACCTTGATTTCAGCAGTTCCTGAGTCTATTTCTATCCATACTTAGACTCGTCCGATTAGGTTAGAAGGCTGAGGTGAAGTAACGGACTCTTCAGTCTCATGAGAATCTTCTGAAGCTACATTGTAATTGTCTCAAGAAGTTAAGGGGGAAGTTTATCTCCTCCCTGCAGATAAATGGGGGTAGCCAGAACTATTTGGGTAGATGGGGTCCTCACCCTTCAGGCTTCAGGCTTCTGGTTGGATAAGTATTCACAGGGCAAATACAAAACCTTGTATAAGTAGGCAAGGCAGCAGGACCACTAAGCAATTTTATTCTTACTATCATTTCATTTCACCTCCATAAAGGATCCTCAGGTGCAGTGATTTCTGTGGAAAGCCTTGGGTGGGCTGTTAGACTCCTTCATGAGGGTAAATTCTGCAACCTGGTTACCCACTAAATGTTTCTAGTCAGACGTCTTGTGGAAACACAATTTCCAGTTGGGCCGAGAGGGTTAGTGTTTCACAGGCTTATACAGTTGATCCTTGAACAATGCAAGGGTTAGGGATAGCAACTTCCATGGAGTCAAAAATACATGTTAAGGGGCTTCCCTGGTGGCGCAGTGGTTGAGAGTCTGCCTGCCAATGCACGGGACACGGGTTCGTGCCCCGGTCCGGGAAGATCCCACGTGCCGCGGAGCGGCTGGGCCCGTGAGCCATGGCCGCTGAGCCTGCGCGTCCAGAGCCTGTGCTCCGCCACGGGAGAGGCCACAACAGTGAGAGGCCCGCGTACCGCAAAAACAAACAAAAAAATCCATGTTTAAGTTATCATTGGTGCTCCGTATCTGCAGTTCTGTGTCAGCCAACCGCCCATCGTGTACTACTGCAGTATCCACCATTGAAAAATAATCTACGTTTAAGTGGACACACCAGTTCAAACCCATGTTGTTCAAGGGTCAACAGGACTTTCAGGAGTGTTACCTCTCATTTTGCACATTGGAGGCTTCTCTAAGAAGCTTTGTCCCAGGATCTGCTAATGTCTCCTCTTATGGATTATTTATTGAACATGACCACTTACATGACCAGATGCTCTCCCTTTGCTGCCAGACTCCTCTCACACTGTTCTGATGGATTGGTTTGGATGTTTGCAAACCTGCTTGTTTAAATTAGATCCTCAGTCTCTGTTCTCATCAAGATAGTCTTTAAAAGCACAAGCTACCAAAGTGGACCTACAGTATAGTACAGGGAACCATACTCAATATGGTTGTAATAACCTATAAGGGAAAAGAATCTGAAAAAGAAAATATATATATCATACACATACATATATACAATATATTATACATATATATGCATGTATAACTGAACCACTTTGCTGTACACATGAAACTAACAAAATATTGTAAATCAACTATGCTTCAATAAAAAAAATTACGAGATTTCATTTTTCCTAATGCAACTATTTAAGGGTATGCATTCCTCTTAAGTACTACTATATTCCTCATGTTTTAATACATGACATTTATATTATCATTCAGTGTAAACACATTCTAATATCATTGTGATTTTTTTTCTCATTTCCTCACTGCTTAGAAAGTACTCCTATGCTTTCTTTTTTTAATTTTTTAAACATCTTTATTGGAGTATAATTGCTTTACATTGTTGTGTTAGTTTCTGCAGTATAACAAAGTGAATCAGCTATACGTATACTTATATCCCCATATCCCCTCCCTCTTGTACCTCCCTCCCACCCTCCCTATCCCACCCCTCTATGTCATCGCAAAGCACTGAGCTGATCTCCCTGTGCTATGCAGCTGCTTCCCACTAGCTGTTTTACATTTGATAGTGTATATATGTCCATGCCACTCTCTCACTTTGTCCCAGCTTACCCTTCCCCCTCCCCATGTCCTCAAGTCCATTCTCTACGTCTGCATCTTTATTCCTGTCCTGCCCCTACGTTCTTCAGAACTTTTTTTTTTTTTTAGATTCCATATATATGTGTTAGCATACGGTATTTGTTTTCCTCTTTCTGACTTACTTCACTCCGTATGACAGATTTTAGGTCCATCCACCTCACTACAAATAACTCAATTTTGTTTCTTTTTATGGCTGAGTAATATGCTTTGTATATACGTGCCACATCTTCTTTATCCATTCATCTGTTGATGGACGCTTAGGTTGCTTCCATGTCCTGACTATCGTAAATAGAGCCGCAATGAACAATGTGGTACATGACTGTTTTTGAGTTATGGTTTTCTCATGGTATATGCCCAGGAGTGGGATTGCTGGGTCACATGGTAGTTCTATTTTTAGTTTTTTAAGGAACCTCCATACTGTTCTCCACTGTGGCTGTATCAATTTACATTCCCACCAACAGTGCAACAGGGTTCCCTTTTCTCCACACCCTCTCCAACATTTATCGTTTGTAGATTTTGTGATGATGGCCATTCTGACTGGTGTGAGGTGATAATTCATTGTAGTTTTGATTAGCATTTCTCTAATGATTAGTGATGTTGAGCATCCTTTCATGTGTTTGTTGGCAATCTGTATGTCTTCTTTGGAGAAATGTCCATTTAGGTCTACTTCCTATTTTTGGATTGGGTTGTTTGTGTTTTTGATATTGAACTTCATGAGCTCCTTGTGTATTTTGGAGATTAATCCTTTGTCAGTTGTTTTGTTTGCAAATATTTTCTCTCATTCTGAGGGTTGTCTTTTCATCTTGTTTATGGTTTCCTTTGCTGTGCAAAAGCTTTTAAGTTTCATTAGGTCCCATTTGTTTTTTTTTGTTTTTATTTCCATTTCTCTAGGAGGTGGGTCAAAAAGGATCTTGCTGTGATTTATGTCACAGAGTGTTCTACCTATGTTTTCCTCTAAGAGTTTTATAGTGTCTGGCCTTACACTGAGGTCTTTAATCCATTTTGAGTTTATTTTTGTGAATGGTGTTAGGAAGTGTTCTAATTTCATTCTTTTACATGTAGCTGTCCAGTTTTCCCAGCACCACTTATTGAAGAGGCTGTCTTTTCTCTATTGTATATTCTTGCCTCCTATATCAAAGATAAGGTAACCATATGTGTGTGGGTTTATCGCTGGGCTTTCTATCCTGTTCCATTGATCTATATTTCTGTTTTTGTGCCAGTACCATACTGTCTTGATTACTGTAGCTTTGTAGTATAGTCTGAAGTCCAGGAGCCTGATTCCTCCAGCTCCATTTTTCTTTCTCAAGATTCCTTTAGCTATTCAGGGTCTTTTGTGTTTCCATACACATTGTGAAATTTTTTGATCTAGTTTTGTGAAAAAATGCCATTGGTAGTTTGATAGGGTTTGCACTGACTCTGTAGATTGCTTTGGGTAGTATAGTCATTTTCACAATGTTGATTCTTCCAGTCCAAGAACATGGTATATCTCTCCATCTGTTTGTATTATCTTTAATTTCTTTCATCAGTGTCTTATAGTTTTCTGCATACAGGTCTTTTGTCTCCTTAGGTACATTTATTTCTAGGTATTTTATTCTTTTTGTTGCAGTGGTAAATAGGAGTGTTTCCTTAATTTCTCTTACAGATTTTTCATCATTAGTGCATAGAAATGCAAGAGATTTCTGTGCATTAATTTTGTATCCTGCTACTTTACCAAATTCCTTGATTAGCTCTAGTAGCTTTCTGGTATCATCTTTAGGATTCTCTATGTATAGTATCACGTCATCTGCAAACAGTGACAGTTTTACTTCCTCTTTTCCAATTTGGGTTCCTTTTATTTCTTTTCCTTCTCTGATTGCTGTGGCTAAAACTTCCAAAACTGGCTAAAACTTCCAAAACTATGTTGAATTATAGTGGTGAGAGTGGACAATGTTGTCTTGTTCCTGATCTTAGTGGACATGGTTTCAGTTTTTCAGTACTGAGAACAATGTTGGCTGTGGGTTTGTCATATATGGCCTTTATTATGTTGAGGTAAGTTCCCTCTATGCCTACTTTCTGGAGTGGTTTTATCACAACTTGTTGAATTTTCTCAAAAGCTTTTTCTGCATCTATTGAGATGATCATATGGTTTTTCACATTCAATTTATTAATATGGTGTATCACATCGATTGATTTGGTGTACTGAAGAATCCTTGCATTCCTGGGATAAACCCCTCTTGGTCATGGTGTATGATCCTTTTAATGTGCTGTTGGATTCTGTTTGCTAGTATTTTGTTGAGGATTTTTGCATCTATGTTCATCAGTGATACTGGCCTCTAGTTTTCTTTTTTTGTGACGTCTTTGTCTGGTTTTGGTATTAGGGTGGTGGTGGCCTCATAGAATGAGTTTGGGAGTGTTCCTCCCTCTGCTATATTTTGGAAGAGTTTGAGAAGGATAGGTGTTAGCTCTTCTCTAAATGTTTGATAGAATTTGCCTGTGAAGCCATCTGGTCCTGGGCTTTTGTTTGTTGGAAGATTTTTAATCACAGTCTCAATTTCAGTGCTTGTGATTGGTCTGTTTATATTTTCTATTTCTTCCTGGTTCAGTCTTGGAAGGTTGTACTTTTCTAAGAAGTTGTCCATTTCTTCCAGGTTGTCCTTTTTATTGGCATATATTTACTTGTTGTAATCTCTCATGATCCTTTGTATTTCTGCAGCATCAGTTGTTACTTCTCCTTTTTCATTTCTAGTTCTACTGATTTGAGTCTTTTCCCTTTTTTTCTTGATGAGTCTGGCTAATGTTTTATCAATTTTGTTTATCTTCTCAAAGAACCAGATTTTAGTTTTATTGATCTTTGCTCTCGTTTCCTTCATTTCTTTTTCATTTATTTCTGATCTGATCTTTATGATTACTTTCCTTCTGCTAACTTCGTGGTATTTTGTTCTTCTTTCTCTAATTGCTTTAGGTGTAAGGTTAGGTTGTTTATTTGAGATGTTTCTTGTTTCTTGAGGTAGGATTGTATTGCTATAAACTTCCCTCTTAGAATTGCTTTTGCTGCATTCCGTAGGTTTTGGGTGGTCGTGCTCTCATTGTCATTTGCTTTTAGGTATTTTTTGATTTCCTCTTTAATTTCTTCAGTGATCTCTTGGTTATTTAGTAGCATATTGTTTAGCCTCTATGTGTTTGTATTTTTTACAGTTTTTTTTCCTGTAATTGATATCTAGCCTCATAGCGTTGTGGTCAGAAAAGATACTTGATACGATTTCAATTTTCTTAAATTTCCCAAGGCTTGATTTGTGACCCAGGATATGATCTATCCTGGAGAATGTTCCGTGAGCACTTGAGAAGAATTCTCAAATGTATTCTGTTGTTTTGGGATGGAATGTCCTATAAATATCAATTAACTCCATCTTGTTTAATCTGTCATTTAAAGCTGTGTTTCCTTATTTATTTTCATTTTGATCTGTCCATTGGTGAAAGTGGGGTGTTAAAGTCCCCTACTATTATTGTGTTACTGTCGATTTCCCCTTTTATGGCTGTTAGCATTTGCCTTATGTATTGAGTTTCTCCTATGTTGGTTGCATAAATATTTACAATTGTTATATCTTCTTGGATTGATCCCTTGATCATTATGTAGTGTCCTTCTTTGTCTTTTGTAATAGTCTTTATTTTAAAGTCCCTTTTGTCTGATATGAGGATTACTACTCTAGCTTTCTTCTGATTTCCATTTGCATGGAATATATTTTTCCATCCCCTCACTTTCAGTCTGTATGTGTCCCTAGGTCTGAAGTGGGTCTCTTGTAGACAGCATATATACAGGTCTTGTTTTTGTAGCCATTCAGCCAGTCTGTGACTTTTGGTTGGAGCATTTAATACATTTACATTTAAGGTGGTTATCAATATGTATGTTCCTATTACTATTTTCTTAATTGTTTTGGGTTTGTTACTGTAGGTCTTTTCCTTCTCTTGTGTTTCCTGCCGAAAGAAGTTCCTTTAGCATGTGTTGTAAAGCTGGTTTGGTGTTGCTGAATTCTCTTAGCTTTACTTGTCTGTAAAGCTTTTAATTTCTCCATGAAATCTGAATGCGATCCTTGCTGGGTAGAGTAATCTTGGTTGTAGGTTTTTCCCTTTCATCACTTTAAATATAGCCTGCTACCCACTTCTGGCTTGCAGAGTTTCTGCTGAAAGATCAGCTCTTAGTCTTATGGGGATTCCCTTGTATTTTACTTGTTGCTTTTTCCTTATTGCTTTTAATATTTTTTCTTTGTATTCAATTTTTGATAGTTTGATTAATATGTGTCTTGGTGTGTTTCTCCTTGGATTTATCCTGTATGGGACTCTCTGTGTTTCCTGGACTTGATTGGCTATTTCCTTTCCCATATTAGGGAAGTTTTCAACTATAATCTCTTCAAATATTTTCTCAGTCCCTTTCTTTTCTTTTCTTCTTCTTGGACCCCTATAATTCGAATGTTGTTGCAGTTAATATTGTCCCAAAGGTGTCTGAGACTGTCCTCAATTCTTTTCATTCTTTTTTCTTTATTCTGTTCTGTGGTAGTTATTTCCACTATTTTACCGTCCAGGTCACTTATCCGTTCTTCTGCCTCAGTTATTTCTGCTCTTGATTTCTTCTAGAGAATTTTAAATTTCATTTATTGTGTTGTTCATCATTGTTTGCTCTTTAGTTCTTCTAATTCCTTGTTAAACGTTTCTTGTATTTTCTCCATTCTATTTCTGAGATTTTCGATCATCTTTAGTATCATTACTCTGAGTGCCTTTTCAGGTAGACTGCCTATTACCTCTTCATTTGTTTGGTCTGGTGGGTTTTTACTTTGCTCCTGCATCTGCTGTGTGTTTCTCTGTCTTCTCACTTTGCTTAACTTACTGTGTTTGGGGTCTCCTCTTCACAGGCTGCAGGTTCGTAGTTCCCATTGTTTTTTTTGTCTGCCTCCAGTGGGTAAGGTTGGTTCAGTGGGTTGTGTAGGCTTCCTGGTGGAGGGGACTGGTGACTGTGTTCTTGTGGATGAGGCTGGATCTTGTCTTTCCGGTGGGCAGGGCCACGTCCGGTGATGTGTTTTGTGGTGTCTGTGAACTTACTATGATTTTAGGCAGCCTCTCTGCTAATGAGTGCGGTTGTTTTCCCATCTTGCTAGTTGTTTGGTATGGGGTGTCCAGCACTGGAGCTTGCTGGTCATTGAGTGGAGCTGGGTCTTAGCGTTGAGATGGAGATCTCTGCGACAGCTCTCGCTGATTGATATTTTGTGGGGCTGGGTGGTCTCTGGTGCTCCAATGTCCTGAACTCGGCTCTCTCACCTCAGAGGCTCTGATCTGACAGCTGGCTGGAGCACCAGGACACTGTCAGCCACACGGCTCAGAACAAAAGGGAGAAAAAAAAATGAAAGAAAGAAAGAAAGAAAAATAAATAAATAAAATGACGTTATTAAAATAGAAAATTTTTTTTAAAATGTTATTAAAACAAAAAAGTAATAAAAAAAGAAGCGAGCAACCAAACCAATAAACAAATCCACCAGTGATAACAAGAGCAAAAATCTGAACTAAGATAAACATAAAAACAGAAACAAATCAGATGTAGAAAGCAAACCCCAAGTCTACAGTTGTTCCCACATCCACCACCTCAATTTTGGGATGATCCGTTGTCTATTCACGTATTCCACAGATGCTGGGTACATAAAGTTGATTGTGGAGATTTAATCCGCTGCTCCTGAGGGTGCTGGGAGAGATTTCCCTTTCTCTTCTTTGTTCTCACAGCTCCCGGGACTCAGCTTTGGATTTGGCCCCGCCTCTGCGTGTAGGTCGCCAGAGGGCATCTGTTCTTTGCCCAGACAGGACGGGGTTAAAGGAGCAGCTGATTTGGGGTCTCTGGCTCACTCAGGCCAGGGGGAGGGAGGGGTTCGGAATGAGGGGCGAGCCTGCGGTGACAGAGGCTGCCATGACATTGCAACAGCCTGAGGCACCGTGTGTTCTCCCAGGGAAGTTGTCCCTGGGTCTCGGGATCCTGGCAGTGGCGGGCTGCACAGGCTCCCATGCGGGGAGGTGTGGACAGTTACCTGTGTTTGCACACAGGCCTTTTGGTGGCTGCAGCAGCAGCCTTAGCATTTCATGCCCACCTCCAATGTCTGCGCTGATAACCGTTGCTCAGGCCCATGTCTGGAGCTCGTTTAGGAGGTGCTCTGAATCCCCTCTCCAGTGCACCCCAAAGCAATGAGGTCTCCTGCCTCTTAAGCAGGTCCAGGCTTTTTTCCGGACTCCCTCCCAGCTAGCTGTGGTGTCCTAGCCCCCTTCCAGCTGTGTTCACGCAGCCAACCCCAGTCCTCTCCCTGGGATCTGACCTCTGAAGCCTGAGCCTCAGCTCCCAGCCCCGCCCGCCCCGGCGGGTGAGCAGACAAGCCTCTCGGGCTGGTGAGTGCTGGTTGGCGCCAATCCTCTGTGCGGGAATCTCTCCACTTTGCCCTCTGCACCCCTGTTGCTGCGCTCTCCTCCGTGGCTCTGAAGCTTCCCCCCCGCCATACCCCGTCTCCGCCAGTGAAGGGGCTTCCTAGTGTGTGGGAACTTTTCCTCCTTCACAGCTCCCTCCCAGAGTGGCAGGTCCTGTCCCTGTTCTTTTGTCTCTGTTTTTTCTTTTTTCTTTTACCCTACCCAGGTACATGGTGAGTTTCTTGCCTTTTGGGAAGTCTGATGTCTTCTGCCAGTGTTCAGTAGGTGTTCTGTAGGAGTTGCTCCACATGTAGATGTATTTATGGGGAGGAAGGTGATCTCCACATCTTATTCCTCCACCATCTTGAAGGTCCTCTCCCCAAGGGCATCCTATGCTTTCTTTCTGTTTATCTCCTTGTTATTGGTTTGTAACTTTATTCCATTGGTGAAGTTCATAGTCAAAGTTTGAAACATTCCATATGTACTTGAAAAATAAAGGTTTATTCTCCAAAAATAAAAACACCATCTACCCCGTTCTAACAGAGCAGTTCTGCAGAATAACTACAGACCTATTAATCTTCTGGTCATTTCTTCTAAACTTCACAACAGTTTCCTCTATGTTAAATTGAGTCTGAGTTTCTCAGTCTAATATTCTACACGGATAGCACACAGACTCCAGGAGTTTTTGACAGGAGCCCTGTTGCTGGTTTGTGGCCTCGGGTTAAATACTCTGCCCCCCTGTAAACCACATTTCCTCCCCTGTGAAAGAGGGGTAATGGCAATGCCTACCTCATTCAGTTGTTCTGTGCATCCAATGAGAGCTTGTGTGCACGTGGCCTGCTGCATAGTAAACACTCATTACTTGTCAGCAACCATCAAGCATGTGATGAACTATTGTTAAACACTCTCATTGTTTTTCAAAGTCTGCCAAGAATAACATAACACTGTTTGCTACTTTTATTGACTTTTCACAAGATTTTGTTGTGGGGTCAAGACTAGGTTAGGAATTAAGCAGCATGAGGTCAATGAAGACTCCTAGTTATTGATGTTTAAATGAACCTGCTTTCAAGTGCCGAACAGGCAGAATTGGCAGGAATAGTCTCCTGAAGAGTGGATAATCTCTCGACATATAAAACAGGGCCAAGTGGTTTAAAGTGGGGCTAGAACAATGGGATCCCTGAGGGTAATCATAGGGACTTTTGCTAATGTACCTTTGGTCTTACCTGTGGGTGAAGAGGGAGCTAGTAGAGATTAAAACAACTGGAGCAATTGTAGAAAATTAGACACATAACCAGGAATCTCACACATCTCTGCATGGAGGTATGCTTTAATGCTACATGTAGGCAAAGCCAGATTTGCCTTAACTGGAGTTTGTAATTGACCCCAGAATGCAAGGAAGTATTCCACCGGGTCCCTGAGTTCTACAGCATAAACATTGCTGAGATTTGAGTATGGAAAAATTACAAAGCAAGTATTGCCAGGACCCCAGAGACATGACCTAAGAGTTCCTTTCTGAAATACAACACCAGAAAAAAAATCCCATAACTATAACCATCTTAAATCTAAAATAGTTATGTTTGGCTCATGTTATTAAATATTTAAATAATTCATATTGAATAAGACTAGTTGCCATTTGATGGGTCCTTACAGTAGATGCCAACTCTGTGTTATATCTTTGCAGTATTATTCTATTTATTTGTCAACAAAGGAGCTGTAATCGTCATTCACATTTTACCCATGAGAGAAGTAAGAATCAGAAAGTTTAATTACATTGCTGAAAATCACATTGCTAATAGAAGCAAAACAAAGATTTGAACCAGATTTGCTGGATCCAAATCCTGTGCTCTTAACTAATACACAGGATAACTCACAGCCGCCCTGTGAAGGTCATTGTCAGAGCAAATTACCCAAATCCAAGCAAAACTTTGTTTTTCATAGCACATATGCATCTGTTCGGTGCATCTAAAGAAGTTTTTGAATAATTGGGAGATCTAAAGTTTAAGTGAAGTATTGCAGAGCCAAGCTCCAGAAGAGAACAGAAATTAAAGGACGTGAGTTTGGTGTCTAGGACTACTTTTGTCTGGGGATCAGTTTTGAAGGCAGTGGTCAAGAGGCCAACACAAGCTGTTGGCAGCCCTCTGGGGCTCAGGTGATGACAAAAGTCCACAAAGGAAAAACTAAGCATAAGGAATCCACATTATTTGGATTGGAATCTTGAGGAGTGCACCCCAAAAGAAATGGGGACTTGAAAGTAGATGTGCCCCTAAAGGTTTTTTATTATTGTTTAAAATTTCCCTAACCTGTGAAATTATATAAACGTAATCATGAATTGCGAATGAGCCTGAGAACCTGGCAGAAATGGATGTACTTCTCTGGAGAAAGATAATATCACCGTAGGCCTCGAATTAGTTCTGAAAATTATTTTGCAAATACAGTGTCCATCATATAAAAAAAAAACTTGATAGAAGGAGGTAAGACAATATGAATGACATGCTGTCAGCAGAAAAAATAGACAGTAGAAGTATACTCATAGGGGCTCCAGATAAAGAAGTAGTTAGATACAAACTTTAAGATAACCATGCTTACATGTCTAAATTGAAAAAAAGATAAGATTGAGAATTTTAGAAGATGAGAAACTACAAAAATGAATCAGATGGAAACTCTAGAATCAAAAAACGTGATATTCCAAATTAAGAGCTCAGCAAATGGCTTTAACAACAGATTACATACAGCTCAAGAAAGAATTGGTTAGCTGGAAAGTATATTAGAAGAAAATATTCAGAAAGAAGATTTAAAAGACAAAAAATTAAAATTTAAAAGAGTAAAACAGAAGACAGTGAGAAATTCTAATGTGCATGAAATTGGAATCTCAGAAGAAAAGGAAAGAGAGAATGAGTCAAAATCAATAACTAAAGGCTATTGAGATAAAGGCTAAGAACTTACCAAAACTGCTAAAAGATATCAAACTCAGATGAGAAGCCCTAAGAACCTCAAGTAGGATAAAGAAAAAGGAACCTGCATCCTAGGCACATCATAGTAAAACTGCTGAAAGCAAAATCAAAAAAGAAAATCTTAAAGACAGCCAGAGGAAAATCAGGCTTTACCTTCAAAGGAATAACAATATAATTGACAGCTGACTTTTCAACAGACAAGATAGAAGCCAGAAGATAATGATATAATATCTTTAAATTGATGGGGAAAAACCTGTGAACCTAGAATTGTAAACCTAGCAAAATATCCTTCAGTAATAAAGGTTGATCAAGATGGTGATATAGGAGGCTACTCTTCTCCACCAAATGTACAGCTATACACAGAGCGATTACCTCTGAAGGAAATGTATAAACTGTCTGAGAGACTCCTACACATCAGGCAAATGAGGAAATACCCACATTGAAGTGGGTAGGAAATGCCGAGACACACTCTTTCCATAAACCCCACCCCTGGCACAGCATCATACAGTCTGGTGGGAACTCCAAACTCTTGACTTCTCGCTAAGGAGCAAATGGTTTGAACCCCAAATTTAGCACCCCAACTTTTAAGACTCCCACCCAAGGGACAGATCCCTCAAACACCTAGCTCTGAAAACCAATTGATCTTGTGTCCATGGAACCCAAATGAATATGGCAAATGAAGAGGTTATTAATGAGCACACAAGCACTCACTGTAGCTAATCACCCAAGGACTCAGCACAGATGGAGCAAGGAAAATCACCCATCTACCAGTCTTTGCCTGAAGGGGTCCATCTGCTGAAGCATTTTCCTCTAAGATCAGGAATAAGACAAGAATGCCCACTCCCACCCCTTTTATTCAACTGGAAGTCCTAGCCAGAGCACTTAGGTGAGAGAAAGAAATTAAAGACATATAAACTGGAAAGAAAGAAGTAAAACAGTCTCTGTTTGCAGATGGCATGATCCTATATGCAGAAAACCCTAAGGACTCTACCGAAAAAACTATTATAAATGAAAAACAAATGTAGAAAAGTTGCAGGGTACAAAATCAACACACAAAATTCTTTTGCATTTCTTTATGCTAACCATGAGCTAGCAGAAAGAGAAATTAAGAAAATAATTCCCCTTAGAATCACAACCAGAAGAATAAAATCCCTAGGAATAAATTTAACCAAGGAGTTGCAAGTCTTATACACTGAAAACTATAAGACATTGTTGAAAGAAATTAAAGAAGACACAATAAATGGAAAGATATACTTGCTCATGGACTAGAAGAATTAACATTGTTAAAATGTCCATTATAACCTAAAGTAATCTACAGATTCAATGGGATCTCTATCGAAATCCCAAGGACGTTTTTTCAAAGAAATAGAATAAAAAATTCTAAAATTTATAAAGAATCACAGAAGACCCTGAATAGCCAAAGAAATCCTGAGGGAAAAAAAAATCTGGAGATATCACACTCCCTGATTTCAAACTATATTACAAAGCCATTGTAATCAAAACAGCATGGTATTAGCAGAAAAACAGAAAAATAGAACAGAAATTAGAGCCTAGAAATAAATCCACACATATATGGACAATTAACTTATGACAAGGAAGCAAAGAATATAGAGAATATAGAGATATTCTCTATTAGAGATAGTTTCTTCAATAAATGATGTTTGGGAAAACTGGACAGCCACATGCAAAAAGAAGAAACTAGACCACTATCACACACCATACACAAAAATCAACTGAACGTGGATTAAGGACTTGAATGTAAGACCTGAAACCACAGAACTCCTAGAAGAAAACATAGGTGGTATGCTCTTTGATACTGGCCTTAGCAATATTTTTCTATCTATGTCTCCTCAGGCAAAAATCATCATTAGAGATTAAGAGGGACACATCATCCTTTTAATAAGCTCAAGTCACCAGGATGATATAACTATTCTAAATTGTTATGCACTTAATAAACGTGACCTCAAAATATGTAAAGCAAAACTTGATTTATAAGAAATAAGTAAATTCTTAATTATAGCGGGAAATGTTAACGTATCTCTTAGATATGACTGAACGACAGACAAAATATCAGTAAGGATAAAGAGCTTTGAACAATAATATTAGAAAACATGACATATATGTATATATATTTACAGGTGTGTATATATATATATATATACACACACACACATATATATACACGTGTGTGTGTGTTTATACATATATATATAATACCGTAGCAACAGTAGCAGAGTACACGTATTTTTCTAGCACATGGGAAGTAGTTACGAAATTGAGCATATGTAGGACCAGAGAGTAAGTCTCAGAAATTTCAAAAGATCGAAATGATAGAGTGTTTTCTGCGATCACAGTGCAACTGAACTACAAGCCAACTTCCAAGGGATAACTAGATAATCCTACATGTTTGGAAATAAAGAAATATGCTTCTAAATGACTACTATGTTAAAGAAGGAATCACAATGGAAATTAGAAAATACTTTGAACTAAATGATAATGAAAATCTATACATCAAAACTTATAGAATGCAGCTAAAGTTGTGCTTGCGTGAAAAAGTGTAGCACTGAATGCATATATTAGAAAAGAGAAAGGCCAAATATCAGAGCCAAGCACCCAGCTCAAGAAATTAGGAAGAAGACAGCAAATCAAAATAAAATAAATTAGAGCGAAGGAAATGATGAGGATGACAGCAGAAATGAATGAAGCAGAAGACAGGCAACAGAAAGACAAAAGGTAGTTCTTTGAAAATACTAATAAAATTGATAAAGTGCTGGTGATATTGGTTTAAAAAGAGAGAGAGAGAGAGAGAGGGAGAGAAGCTATAAATATGCAATGTAAGGAATGAAAACGGGAATAACTACAGATCCTGCAGCTACTAAGAAAGTAAACATCATGAATCATGCCACTCAACTTGATATTTTTCATGACTTGAATATCGTTGTAGAAGCCATCAACTTACCAAAACTGACAGAAAATAGACTTTAAAGTATTAAAAATCAAGTCCATAATTAAAATTTTTCCTTCAAAGAAAAGTCTAGGCTCAGATGACTTTACTAGTGAATGCCATTATATTCTTAAAGAAGAAATCATCCCAAGATTACACAAACTCTCCCAGAGAATAAAAAGAAAAAGGTAAATGTCCCCAATTCATTTTCAAGGGCTTTCTTAGCAAAAGCTAACAAGATCACTTCAAAATAGGAAAATTTTACTCACTTGTTCACGACCATTGGTGCAGAAATTCCCCTCCCCCCCCAAAATAGCATATTGAATCTATAGCAAGTAATGCATTACAACTGAGTTGTGTTTATTCCATGAATACAAGGCTGGTTTGAGTTTTGAAAATCAATCAATCTAATTCACTACATTAACCATTAACAGAAAAAAAAACAGTCAGGTAATAGAATCATCTCAACAGGCCACAGAAAACATTTTATAAAATTCAGCTACAATTCACATTTTCAACAAACAACAACAAAAATTAATAGCTATAAGGTTAACAAACTAGGAATAGATGGAGAATTCCTTAATCTGATAAAGGATCTACCAAAAATCCCTAGTTTTGAAATCAGGAATAAGACAAGGATGCCCACCATTACCGCTTCTACTCAACACTGTATTTAAAGTTCTAGCTGGTAATTTAAGAAGGGAAATAAAGGTGTGAGGATCGCAGAGGCTGGGAAGGAGCAGCCCTTAATCACAGGATGTTGTTGTTGAGTTATTGTGTACGTAGGAAATAAAAATAAAGCTACAGACAAATTATTAGAATGAATAGGTTAGTTTAATCAAACACCTAGAGGGGAAAAAAATCTAACAAGTGATATGCAAGATCTGTATGCCGATGAATATGAAACATTATTGGTATAAGTAAAGGGAAATCTAAATAATCTGGGAACATAGTATGTTCAGGTGTCAGAAGACAATATCTTTGATGTATTAGTTCTCCAAACGGATCTGTATATTCAAAGCAATTTCTGTTGAAATTGAAACTAAGAGGTTTTCTTTGTGCACGTGTGTGTGTGTGTGTGTGTGTGTGTAATTTGACAAGCTGATTCTAAAGCGATAATGAAAAACAAAGGACTAGGAATAGAAGATTATCTGAAGGAAGAACAAGGTGGGAATAACTGCAAAGTGTGAAACTGACCCAACAAGAGACAAACAGACCAATGAAAATGACAGGATTACCAAAGAAAAAGACTTGGACCAGGGCCAGAAGAGACACCTAACCTTGGCCATTTGCGATGGCTTCCCCTGAGTCAGAGGCTCTTCAAACTCACTTCACACCAATCACATCAGTATCTTGCTTGGGGCAAGGGGGCAGGCGGTGCAGGTAGGCGACTGGAACTTTTCCCCCAGTTAACTCTAACCTCAGGTGGGTTTGAAAATCACCTCTCCCAACACATGCGTGCGCACACGGACACATGCAGACACACACGTCTTTCTCCCTAAGCCTGGATGAGCAAAGGCAGTTTTTATTTAAAACTCATTAGGAGGATGGAGAACGCGATTATATCATATCCCCCCAAATTTGAAATCCATTTAGATTTTATCTTTCCCCCAAATTCTACTCCCTTAAGCTGCGACCCCTTCCCCCTCTAGCCACACTCTTTATGCCTTCCTGTACTCCTGTTATTATTATTATTTTATTTTGGAGAACAATTCCTCCCTTCCCTCAGTTTCCCTAACCTACATCTCTATCATCACCTTGCCTAGCAAGCAAAGGCCTTTGTGAGGACTCACTCTTAGAAACTGAAGGTACTTTTAATCTAGGGTTTTCGCCATCGCATATTGCTGTGCGTGGCTTGGATCGTCTTCCTCTGTGTGTATTTTCAGTAGTGGCGCAGACTGTGTGAACGCGGGGCTGTGCTCCCCATGTGCTGCTCAAGCAGCCCCTGTGATGCGGGCTGCCTGACATGCACCCTGTGAGTGAAGATGTGCCCCATAGCACCAACAGCTCGGCAGCCCCGGCTTCGTGGGCTGTGACCTCGGCAGTCACACAGGGCCCCACATGGAGAAGGGTCTGTGCTTGGGTTAATGCTCTGCTGTCATCGTCTTGAAATTCTTAATCATTTGTGAACGAGGGGCTCCGCATTCTCAGTTTGCTGTGGGCCCTGCAGACAATGTGGTCAGCCCTGTACCGAGGAAAGGGCTTGCTCAATTTTACAGCAAAAAAAAAAAAAAAAAAAAGAAAAGCCTCTGGGCCGAGTGCTCTGTGCAATACTTTCTCTGGCTTCTCAGAAACCATTTCCTCTTTTCGACTCTCGGCTATCCCTCTGGGTTTAGCAGCTGGGTGTACACTTGCTGCCTCACTGAATCGCTGATGTTCATTTCCTGCCCACTTCCCATGTTTTCACAGCAGCCGAACGGGGCTCTTCACCACCTGGCCCCAATCTCTTGCCCTGGCCTTGTGCCTTTTTCTCCGCACCCCTCCCCACCTCCTTCTGCCTCTGCTCCCACCCTGAACATGACTCACTAACTGCTCCAGCTCTCCTCCACAAGGCAATACTTTGACCACACAGAACCTGCTCTGTCACCACAACAGGATGTGCTTCTTGCCTGTGCCCCATCGTGTGCTCTTCCTTCTGCCTGGAATGCTTTTCCATCACTGCCACCCATAGCCACTTTGGCTTTCATTCCTTTAGGCCCAGCCCAAATGTTAGCTTCTGCACTAAGAGAGCCTGAGACAGAAGTCATCACCCACTGGCTCTTGCTCCTGTAGCTTTGAAGACACTCCTCTGTCATAGCAGGTGACACGGCCTGGCATACAGACCTCTTCCATCCTCTCCCACCCACCTTATTCTGGATAAGTCAGTTCTTGACTTAGACTACAAGTCAGTCATTCTTTCTAGAAAGATCTCCCTGAGTATTTGTTCTTCCCTAGTCATAGCACTAATTGTATTATAATTGTATTATAATCTCTCCTTATTTCTTAACCTGCTGCTTGGCATGTACTAGATGCTCAGTAATGTTTGTTCAGTTAAAAAAAAAAAGTCTGAAATGATATATGTGCTCATTGAGAGTATTGTCGTGGGTCCTGAGCCCAAGACCTGGGCTTGGTTAAGCAACCCCATCCTTGACTTGAGGTTGCGCTCTTCAGTGGGGGATGACAGGGTGTGGGGATCTGGGCTGCCACTCACTCAGATCCAAGATGATGATTCTCCCTTTCTGTTGTAATAAACCTCATATTGTTGTCTAGAGCGTGACAGAAAGTAGTGCTAAATTCATGAAAATGTAACTGTCTGTGCCACGTATATAGAATTATAATAAGCATCGCAGGAGAGTTGGAACTTTGGAAAAACACTGGGAACTAGCTCTTGCAAGAGCTGCTGTCTTGACGTCAGGGTGGGCCTGGCCCTGAGGCCTTGGTGCTTTCATCAGGCCTCCTTCCTGGCCTCATTCTCACCCTTCTCCCATGATCTTGGGCCCCATTTTCCACCTCTCATTGTGCGCCGACTTCCTGGAGAACCAGCAGGGAGGTTGCTTTCTTTTGAGGAGGCTCCTGCCTCCGTATCTCGTGCTGGGCATTTTCCTTCTTGCGGCTCCGCCTGCTTTTTGAAGCTCCCTGCTTCCAAGAAACCAACCACCAGTTGGAAGAAAATGGGGTTTCTCTCACCCCCATCCATGCCCTCCTTTTAAGAGACTGGCTCCCCTTCTCTGTAAAGGATTCCCCACCCAACAAGGAATTCTTTAGGACCAAGAGAAGTTCAGGGGAACTGAGCTGTAATTGAGTGTTTCCTGTAAGCTAGTGATATGCTAGGAAGTTACAGGGAAATCAATTTGGGATTCATAAATATAAAGAAGGATGTTGTTCCAGGCAGAGCTAAGTTCCATTAAAAATGGAATAGGAAGCCTACCTATCATTAGAAGTGTTCATGAGTGGGCTGAACATACCAGGGCTAATATAGAGGGAATTCCTGCCTGGGGAGGAGGTTGGTGAGAGAGAGCCTCCATGGTTTCTCCCGACTTTCAAGCTTCTACTATTTCATTATAGGGTTCTAACCTTGTAATACAGTTTATATTTCAGAATACTGTTCTTAATTTGTTGTTTTTTTAAACTCCTTCTGAAGTGAATCAGCGTCACACAGTGGTAATTAGCTTATTGGTAGAAACAATGGCAGAGCCTGAAACATGCATATTTTTTTGTATATGTGGCAAGGACAAAAGAAAGCCTGACTCTTATTTTCCAGAAATGAGATCTTCTAGTATCCCTGTGAGGATGTAACAGTAACTTAACCAGATAACATGGAAATAAAGAAACAATTATTAATATGGAATATTAAAAATATGCTGGAGCCGTATTAATCAGCCTTCAGACAATTGAGCATGGGTTTCTTGTTAATTGCTCTTCTTGCAACCAGAGTGAACCCAGAAGGCGAGATATTTAAGAGAGAAAACATAAGCTTTGCCTATGGGGCACATAGTCTGGGACATCTGGTAGACCTCACCATGTGTGGCCATGTGCAGGGCACACTGGAGGGAACATGACTTCACTGAGTTAGGTGTAATAATCAAAACATGATTATAATGGCTCAGCCAAATAGGGTCTTGTTTTGCTCCCAAAAGTCCTGAGCTAGGTAGGTGGTTCAAAGATGGTACGATTGTGTGACGAAACCATCAGACATAGCCTCCTTTTAACTTCACATCTGCCAATTTTATTTTGTGGCTTTTGCCCTCAGGGTCCAAGATGGCTGCTCCACCTCAGGCCTTCAGTTGCATTCTGGAAAAAAAGAAGTAACCTAGAGGAAAAAATGTTGCCTATTCCAGGAAAGTGAAACTTTCCAAGAAATTCCAGCTGACTTAAGCTTATGTCTCATTGGCCTGAGCTGTGTTCCATGCCCAGTTCTTGCTGAGATAGAGACTAGAAAATATAATTATTTCTGCTGGGCTCATGACATCCCCAAACTTAGGTTTTGTTAGTAGAGAAGAGGGCAGATAGATATTGGGTAGGTGACCAGCAGTGACTGACATAACGTGTTTGTCCCAAGCTCCCGATGAGGTACCCTGCTCTCTCTGTGTCTTCTATTTCTAGATGGGAGCACCTCCACCATGAACTTTGAGGTTTGGAGATGCTGTTACCTGATAGGCTTTGGGAGGAACTTATACTGCTGTCCGTGGCCCATCAGTGTTTAACCATCAGGATATAATTTGGAAATTTCTGTGTCTTCAGGAAGTGAGCCAGAACTGGTCCACTTGCAACCTCAGTGTCCTCCAGGGGCTCTGTGGGGATCATTAGCTCCATGCGGGAAACCTCTCTGATGCCACAGAGAAAAGAGTCTGACATGTCAGTCACGTCGTGACTTCCCTCCCTCATTTCCCCTCAGACCTACGCTGCATCTCCGCCTACTGGACGCGTTGGTCTTGCTGTCTGTTAACACCTAACTGAATCACTTTGCTGTACACCTGAAACTATCACAACATTGTTAATCAACTATACTCCAACATAAAATAAAAAGTTAAAAAAAAAAAACAAACACCTAACAAAACAGCAAGCGCTCCTGTTTGGAACAGACCAACACCTTGAGATTTGTTTAAGCCAAGGAGGAGGTCATACCTTTAAACAAGAACCGATTTATGGCTCTCCTGACGTCCTCCAGAGATTCCTGTCTGGCAGTGCTCAGGAAAGAACAACTGAAGACTGAACTCTAACATTTTAGAACTGCCAGAGACCAAAACTGACAGAGACAAAAATATCCAACACAGCCTTGGTGGCTAGATCCAATCTCTGATCTGTTGTTCTTTGGTTTGTGACACATATCTGTTCTTTAGTTTACTCATCTGTAAAATAAAAACAATGGTAACATACCTCATGTGGTTTTACGAGGAATAAACAAAGTTGATAGTTAGAGCAGTACCCGGTACATCATAATGTAGAAATGGTGGCTATCATTATGATTAGTGACCTCCTATTCTCAAAGGTTTAGAGTCCTTGCGTCTTGCATGATGGCCAGCGTACATCTCAAGAAGCACAGCAAAGAGCCAGTGGGAATATTAAGTTTTAAGTCAGGATGGTTGGTTCTTGTTACTAGCACCAAGGGCTCTTCTCATATCACAAATAATGGGATTATCCCCCAAGTAGGTCAGCATGGCACGAAATACATGATCTGTGATAGGAATCACTTTTCTGATCATTTTTATGAATCGCCTATGCCTTTTCTGCCTGCTTTTTCATTTTCAGTACAAGTGCTTTGTTTCTTTCCTTTTTAAAAATGTAGTGAGCTTCACACACTAGTCTTTTGTAACAGATGTATAAGGAGCAACTAACATCAAAGACATATATGCATAGAATTCTTCTACCAAATCAACTTTTTTTTTAAAAAGGACTCTTTAATTGGACAATACTTTAACTCTCTAAACAATGTTATGGTAGTTGACCACATTTTGAAATTATCTTTGTCTTGTTTGGTAGTTGAATGGCATGAAAAATTTCCCTCTGCTTCCTTACCCTCTCCCAAGGGTCATTTTCCCCACTCTTTTCTCTGCCCTGTCTGGCCTCTGACCTGCCCAGCTCTGCTGTTGCTACAGACTTCTGAATCTAATTAATGTCTTAGTAGCTATATAAGTGAATTATGTAGACAGGAGGATGTTGGAAACTTTGAGGAAGGTACATTCCTTAGGGAAAACACGGTTTTGTTGAAAAAAAAAAAAAAGACTGCTCATGGAGGGGGTGGAATGTCAGTAAAACATAAACCATCAGTAACATTGTTATACTCATTAAATATCCCTTACCTGATGAGCAGATACAACCTTAGGAGTATCTCTTTTGACATCTGGGCAATAATCAGTGATTATGGAATCCAGCTGCGGGGACAGATAGTCCAAATATGCCACCATTGCAAATTGGCCTCAGCCATACAACTGGGGTGTTGGCACCCCTCCTTCTCCCCTCCCTTTTCAAGCCAGTTCACAACCGTGCTTGGGGAGTATGTCCTTGGATGATCTCACAAATGACCCTGGCGGCACATTCTCAAACCCTCCAGAATGTGGGCAGGCAAGGGGGAGGGCCAGAGTGCTGAAGTTCTCCGCCAGAGGATACTGCCAGAGAGCCCAAGGCAGAGATGGTCCCTATGCCCCACGTTTCCATGGAAACATAGGAGGAGTGATGACAGCCAGCACAGCCACACCATCTGCTCAGGACCTGGTGAATGATGAAAAAAATTGAAAAAGAAAGGCACCTTAGATCCCGGGCTAGAACCACTCTAAGAGAGCAGTGGAGAGGAAAGGGCTGAAGACTGTCAAACTCCTAGGTGGATTAAAACCCGTGCTGTCCTGGGGCTCGACATATTAGCATGTCATTTGCAAGCAGAAAGCCTAGAGGGCTGATCCTGCAATCCCTAGATACAATTATGAACACCCAAGAAGCCTCAGGAAGGAGAAAGCAGACTGCATGCTGCCCGCAGTCTTGCTGGAACAGGAGGGAGGGTGTGGTGACAAACAGTGCTGGTGGAGGCGGAGCAGGGCTCCCATCACCTTCCAGCAGGACCACCTGCACAGCTGTCTTTTGGCCAGGCATATCCTTCCAGGGGAATGGTGGGATTGTAAAAGGAAAATTCCCACTTGGTCACAAAAAACCTCTTGAGTTACAGCCAGGTCTTCAGAATAAGGCCTGAATTAATAAAGCTATGTAAGGTCTCTCGTCTCTCAATTCATATCCGCAGGGAGATCTTAGCTGGATGCCACAGATTTGCTTCTGGGTCTACTTAGGAGGTTTCCAATTCCAGGCTGGCAGAATGTGAGTGGGGCCCTAGCTAAGTGCACTTGTGTATCTGCCTCAGACTGAGTAGGATTCATTTCTTAGTCCCTTTCCTTCATAGATGTAGCCTAAACAAACAAACCTGACCTAGGAAGCCCAGCAGCCCCTCTGGTTTAGCTGACTCCCCCAGAGGCTCTCCAGAGCTGGGCACTTGCGTTTAGCTTTCTGTAGTATTGCCTCATTTATCCCCGGAGGGAGAGAAGTCCCTCCAGCCTGAAGGCCTTTACTATGCACAGAAGCTACATCAGCTTCACAGGAAACACCAGTTTTTATTTTTATTTTTAACTCAGGTTGTCTCTTACTCCTTTAGCAAAAAAAAAAAACAAAACAATCCTCCCTTTTAGTTCTGGCCTTTGAATCCCAGGAAGTCCAAGCCTTTTTTTTTGTGGTGCTTTTTATTAAGGATTTAAAATTTTGACCTCTAGGTTAACTGCTTGTTTTGGTATGTGTAGGGGCTGGAGGATAATGGGAACATCTTAATAAACCAGATAAATAATAATAATAAAAAGATCACCCTATAAAGGCTCTCATTAATTGTTCTACATTTTACCTGTAAATTTAAATTTCTTCCCATGAGAACTTAGCAAAAATGGCATCTACAATATTATTTGGATTTCTTCAAAAGGCCTTATTCTCCAACTGGAGACCATACACAAAAACTGAAAATAAAAGTATTCATGTAACTTCCCCTACGTTAGAGGCCCCAAACTGAAAATGTTTATTACCCACAGTGAAATTGCTTTAGGCTCGAGTATACTCATGCATTAACAAGAGGCACCGTGTTTACATTCAAATAGAAATCTACCCATTCCTACGTGGCTTTGGGGGTGAGGCCTCTTATGAGACAACCACTCTGCCAGCTCTGTAGCCCCAGGGCTTTCTCCCTTTCCTTTTCCAGGATGATCTATTTATCCTCAGCCTCCACGGTGAGGGCAAATCTGTATCCTGAGCTTAGGCCCAGGATGGGATTCCCAGTAAACATGGTTCTGTTTGCTCTTCAGCCTTCCTGCGTTGTATAAACAGATGTGGTGGAAAGGGAAGGAAAGCCAGATCTCTGTGAGGGGTGGGAGGTCTCCTTTCTGGAGAGGCTTCCCGGCCGGCAGCCCTGAGCACAGGGACAGGATGCATGTCTTGTTGGGAAAGTGGAACTTGCAGTTCTTCCAGAGAGGGGTTGTTCCTCTAGCTCTCCTTCACCCTCCGCCCCCCATCCTTTGCTCCTGGGAACACTGTCTGGATGCCTCAGCCGTCTCACTGTTGCCAGAGCAAAAATTTACAACAAGGCTTATGCTAAGGAGACGTTAAGAAGACAGATTTCCCCCCCCCCCCCCCAGTCTCTCCAAATACACCGTAGACTGGGATTTGGGAAGACAGTCCTTCACACCTGTGCCTTCTCCTGTATCAACATTCCCTTTGTTCTTCTGTAGCCTTGTTACTACCTTCAACTAATGAGGGAAGTTTTCAGGGGTTGGGAGTTGCCAGCTTGTAAAATAACAACTCCTTTCCCTTAAACGGTGTTGAGGCAAATTCCCTTCCGTCAAACTCTGCCTTAATTTACTGTTTTATCTTTTGCACATTAGTTATGGATGCTAATAAAGGAAGGACTGCTTCAGAGCTGGGGGAAGAAAGGGGGGTACTGTTTTGTAAGCCAATCCCAAATAGGAAAGAATTCTTGTTGGTGTTTTCTTCTCCTACATGTGCTCCAGACTTTGTTAATCCTCATTCAGAGGTCAGGGAAGTGAGGAGTGTAACTCGTAAGCTTGCCCCAGATGGAGGGATCCTGTGACTTCTACCCAAGGGTCTAGATTTCTGGCAGCCCCAGGCAGTGGTTCTTCCTGCCTAGAATGAACAAAGGGGAGAGCACCAGAAAGGCCTCCCTATGGCAGGGACTTGGGGTTGGGTGCAAGGGATGGGATATTACACTGCCCTGTACTGCTCTCTCCAGGAAGTCCTTGGTATCCTGAGCCGCGCTCCCAGAGCTGTGGCCAAGAGGAGAAGAGAGTCAGGGACAAAAGAGGGGTTCTGGGTTTTGGCTCAGCACTTACACAAGCAAGGGAGGGGGAAATGATCTTTAAACTCAAGGAAGTAGTCATAATAAGAACTTAATTTTTAGGAGCCACAGTGACACTCTTTCATCCTTCTAGCAGACAATACGCCGCTCTCTAGACTTCCAGATAGGGCTGGAAGTTTGCATTCTACCCCCAGAGGCCTGTCACCCTTCCCTGAAAGAAACAGAAAGGAGGTGGGTGTCCAGGGTCCGGCCAGCTGAAGGACGGGAGAGCGGGGGGACTCCCACTGCAGGCCAAACTGGAGGTCCCGTCAGAAGAGGTTTCGTCCCTGATCCCCTTGATTTCACTTAACTTACTGGCTCCAGATATTTTAAACGGTTTGTTTACGGCGCTGCTGCAGGCTGCATCGCCAACTCTCTCCGCGCCGCGGGCGGCAGGGGCATCTCCCAGCACCCACCCAGGTCAGCAGCCGCCTCATCACCCGGCCCGCGGGGGCACAAGGCCGCTCAGGGCAGCCCGGGGCCCCCAAGAAGTGCGTGCACCCGGGAGAGGCCGGGCGGGGCCGGGGCAGAAGATGCGGCAGGACGGGCGAGCTCCGCATCCCGGCCCTCTGGGCCGCCGCCCGACCCTCACCCCCGCTCGCCGGACCGCGCTGGGCGCCCCCGGGAGGCCAGGGTCGGCGGAGGGGGGACACTGGGGTCGCGGCGGGCTGGGCGACGAGGCCTGCGAGCGTCCGGGACCCGGGGAGCGGCGCGGTGAGCGCAGGGGCGCGCGGGGCGGGCGCGGCGCGGGGCTCACGGCGCGCGCGCGTCTCGGCCTCGCCCGCGCACACGCGCCTCCCCGGGGCCCCCCCGGTCGCAGGCCTCGTCGCCCAGCCCGCCGCGACCCCAG